>NC_133619.1:70868491-71168491 GCF_048593235.1 Sminthopsis crassicaudata | reverse complement strand
TAAGGAAGTTTCTAATTATAAATGAGTTGCATAACTATGAGTTCACTTAAGTAAGGACCAAAAACAAAAAGTAAAACAAAACATGTCACCAAAGCATTAGGAATAAATAACTAATAGCAAACATTTCACTGAGTGGCTTAATTTCCTTTTCACCAGTGAGGATAATGTCCAATATTTTCTCTTGAAGCATAACACAGATAGAAATCTAATTTAGATGCAACAAAGAAATGGATTTTCTACTGCAATACATATAGCAAATATATGTTATGTCTATTGTAGTTATCATGTGCAGACACTACCATTGACTACAGTAAAATAATTCCACTTCTATCTACTTCACAGATATATTGCTAAAAGTAATTAAATTTAATCTTTAACACTATAAACATTTCAGCAGTCCATATGATTTACATGAAAGGAATTATTATGATATCTTCCCTTTCTTTTGTAGGAGGGATGATTGCTGACTTTTCTGATAAAAACCTCAGGTCACAAATTTAGTGATGATAACAAAGAGAAAAGGTACAACCTTTATATCCATTCTTTTACATGTGTCACTTTTCAAATATATTTGAAACAGAATTTTGTTGTCTACATTTTCTAAGTGATCTTTGAATATTCCCATTTCACCACATTTGATGTTTTGTTTTTTCTTTAGTGGACCTATGATTTCATTGTCTTAAGAAACTCCTTTGTCAATGCAGTTGAACATTTTGATCTGCAACCTAGATTCTAAGAAATTTGCAAGCCAAAAATTGTCTTTAGGTAACTTGCCCAAAGTCACACAGCCAGTTACTGAAATATATTCCTATTTAATCATTCAGTACAAAGTTTTGACCTTTTTTTTTTTTTTTTTTGGTAAAAAGACTTAGGTGATGAAATAATCATACTACTTTTAGAGATAACAGCAGCTAAGTAACAGTAGATAGAGCACTTGTACTGTCAAATTTGGCTTCATACACATATTATCTGTAGGGTTTTGGGTAAGTCATTTAACCTCTGCTTGCCTGTTTCCCCAATGGGGAAATGGGGAAAATGAAAGGACTGGTTTAACAGGATCAAGTTAGATAAAGTGTCTGGTACATATCAGTGAGTGATTTAAATTTATATTATACACATACACACACACATATATTATGTAATATATACACATGTATGTGTGTGCATATATATGTATATATTTATAAATATGTCTATATGAATATATACAAGCATATGCTCTACCTGTTCCTTCCCAACTAGATGCTTGTATAAGTTGTCCTAGTTTTCTATTTTTCAAATATGTCAGAGGCAATACTAAAACCAAAGACTTCCTGACTCTGAAATCAGTCTACTGAGATGTTGAAATCATTTTAATGAGTTCCTTACCACAAAATTAAATTTAAATGTTTTGTGAGATAAACTCATGTGCACATCAAAAAATTGGTATTTAGTTATTTTTCTTGAGAAAAATGTATATGTTCAAATTCCTATATACTTAATTCAGTCCTTTCATTTTGTAAAAGACTTCAGGATGATGATTCTAAGGACTGATTGCTTTGGAATTCAATTGTCCTTAACCTCACAAGGTATGAATATGCTCAAGGGCAATGTAGAAAATAAAAATGCTGAAAATTAGGGATGGAATTATCAAATATTATACATCAGGGTGTTAGGTTTTGTCACCTCTTCACTATATATAATAAGTATAGATGCAAAGTTTTCATATGTAAGGTCCTTGCGACATTTATCCATTTTTTTTTTTACATCCAAATAATAATATACCTGTAGATCATTTGAAACTTATAATATCAAATGGTATAGCAAAATAAAGATGCTAATGCAATGTATTTAGCTATCTAGAGTTTCTCTTTTTATGAAAACTCATAAATATATGGTTTGCTTGTGCTAAGAGTAGTTTGGTAGTGATCCTAAAAATTTAACAAAAATCAGTGTGATTCTGTGATCCCAAAAGAGTCAAATCACAAACCAGTTGTTACTTTGAGGCACAGACATGCCACAAGAACTTTTTCATAGATAAAAACATAGTAAGACTGTGGATTCATGGCGTTAGATAGAGATGGAAAAGCTTCTATGCTGTCTTTCCCTGCTGTTTTTGTCATTTGACTAATTCTATAGATTTTAATTATCCCAATTATTTCCCCAATCGGTTGGTTTGTTGCTGATTACTTCAGAGCTATTAAGTCTTCAACAGATGATAGAATTCAACTCTTCCTCAAAAGCACAAAAGTCTGTGTTTATTTGCTGTCAGTATGTACCATGAAACTCATAAAGCAAGTTTATTCATGTTGTTGTAGATTAAAAACAGATTGTTCCTTTTATGTGCTAACAGAGTGGAAGCAAAATAAAGTCACCCCAATTATCATTGTCTCTGGTTTTTATAGTGCATTACCCATCCAAGAGAAATAATTAACTAGCCCTTCTAGTTTGATAGTTCTTCACAAGTTTAAAAAGTCTGCAATTTTCTGCTTTTCTGCCCCTTTACTAGCACAATTAAAATTTACTGAAAATAAATATGATACATATTATTTTCTCAGCTGAAATCTCTGATATGACAAGATGTGCTAGAAAAAAGACTCTTCAGGAAAAAATAAATTTAAAATAATTATTTACTATTGAATATTAAAAACAGCATGAAGACATTAACATTAGCAGGATACTAAACCCACAATGAAACTTGTAATTTGGCATGATAGTATCTTCAATCTAAAATTAAATAATTTATAAAATAAATAATTAAAAGAAATTAGGAGCTGATGAAAGTTACGACTGATGGAAAGCAAAAAAAGCAAAAAAAAAAAGATATTTCTAACAATAGAACATAAGAAAATAATTGTTGGTGTTAACAGAAAAGACGTTGCTTTAAAAAAAAATAATAATAAATTCATCAGCAGTGTGAAGCAGGATTTCCTATTTGCCCACACAATAACATTATGAGGCTGAGTAAGTTTTATACATATACATGTATATATTTCTCTAAATATTTAGGGAAAAACAAAAACAAATTAAGTAAAACAATATGAGCAAAGATATGGAGAGAGAAATCAGAATGGAACATTGAGTGAACAGTGATGAGAAAGATATACCAAGAAGAAAAAGTCATTGCACCCTTGGTTAGATGGTAATAAAATAATACAAACATAAAGGCTAAACTGATAAATAATGTTTCATAATATTTAAAAACATGAAAATATAAAAATATGCCCTCCAAAATATATGTCCATTGTCTGAGGACCAGTGTACATATTATCTTATTATTGGGTGAGCTGCGAAGTAGTGAATGCTTCAAGCTACAGTCACTGTGAAAGATCATAAATAAAATGCTGGTAGAAGGAATATCCTGTAATGAAATTCCAAATTTGTGAAGTTCTGAAGTACATAATATATGTTATATAACATGTAGTACATACTCCCAACATTTAGACCAACAAGCTAGGTTCCCAGATGGAGGCTGCTATTTGTTACTAGTTTTCTAGATGTAAATCAAAAGGATTATGCGATTTTTTAAGCATTATCATTCATAATTTCCCAATCTTGTGCTTCTCCCAATGATTAAAAATTAAAATATTATCAGACAAACAATCTGCATTTAGAAAAGGGTATTTATGAAGGTGACATAGTAAAAGTAATGGATATAAAATGTTCCCTCCCAAGTCTGTGTTGTACTCTTACTAGGACATACAAAATCAAGGGGAAAGTGGACTCAAGCTTGGAGAACACTTAAAACTGATAGTTCTTGATTGCTGTAACATTTTTCTTTTGTGTATGAATGCTCATAAAGTTTCCCTCAAACATGATATAGCATTTTTGAACCCCCTGTAGAATCTTTAATCTGACTTTCTGAAGGTGTCAGATCTATGTAGTTCAAATGCTGGATGTATTTAGACTTTGTTTATATCTACACTTTTTCAATGTCCTCCAAATTGGTATTCCTGCTTCTAATTTCTCCCCTCTTAAAATCCATCCTCTATTCAACTGATCTTTCCTAAAATATAATTCTGACTATATCCACAACTCAACTCAAGAAATTTCAATGGCTATCTATCTTTTTTTAACACAAAATACAAATTCCTCTAGTTGGCATTTAGATGCCCTTATGAAATGGTTCCCACTAAATTTACAGATTAACATAATGTGACTCCCCAGAATTTGTTTTGGGTGATAACTAAATTGCCTATTTACTATATATACTAGAAATTGATCCCCTGTCTTCATGCCAGTACTATTGTGAGATGAATTAGTTTTATATATATATATATATATATATATATATATATATATATATATATATATATATATATATATATATATATATGTATTTCTCTAAATATTTAGACAAAAACAAGAACAAATTAAGTAAAACAATACAAGCAAAGGTATGGAGGGAGAAATCAGAAGATGAGTCTTCAAGAATTCTAATCCATTTCAGACACTTAATAGCTGTGTGACCCTAGAGAAGTCACTTTACCCTTTTTGCCTCAGTTTTCTCATCTGTAGCATGAGCTAGAGAAGGAAATGGTAAGCCACTCCAGTATCTTTGTCAAGAGTTCCCCAAATGGAGTCATGAAAACAGACACAATTAGAACCAGTGAATAAGATTTGGGTGGGGTTTGGAATAATCATTGTCTATTTATTAATGATTTTTTTTTTTTCCTGAGATCCTTAGGCATCTTGAATTGGAAACTAAAAAATATCTCTATTGCCCTTCTGCCTGAGGAATATTATGTAAAAGCAATACTGGGATAGTACGATTAATTTAACTAAGAGAAAGAAAACTCAGGAAAGTTTCCAGAATTTACTGTAGCATGCACTACAAGTATTGTGAGTTTGCTTGGGTAGCAGCTACCCCTATGCATAAAACTTTGGAAGCTCTAAGGCAAACTTCTAAAGCACCATAAAGCACACATTTATTTATAATACCCACTTCAGCAATAAACTCACAGGGTCGAGCAACCCCTTTAAAGCTTGGGATCCCAGGAGTTATTTGAATTCCACATAGAATAATTACAGAAAATTATCAGAGCCCTCTGCTATACACAAAATTCACTTCATCCAAAGCCTGAGGTTATACTGCTGTTCTGAAGTGGAACTGTAAGAATTGAGATATGAAAGAGACTATCCAAAATCACTTTCCATAGGCTTCTTTTAAATAGTAACATTAAACATCATTTCTTAAATTGAACCTCTCAGTCTCCCTCCCTACCAAAAAAGTAATCCACTAGCACTAGAAATGTCAATATTTGTTGTCTATGGGTAAGTCCCATTCCATAAATTGAATAGGACCCTCATTATCTCTCTCTAATCTTGTCTTAATATTCTCCCACTAGCCATACTGCTTTGTTCCAAAACTCCTAGTCTTTTCACCAAGATAACTTTCTTTATGGTGACTTACAGCCCCACCCACCCCACCCTAACATTTAAATTCCTTTTGAAGACTAGTCATTTTCTTTTGAGGGCTTTATTATCTTTCTAACTACCTATCTTTAAAAACCTCAAAAATCAGGTACTACTTTTCCTTCTCCTTCACTCCCTGATATGTTCAATAAAAATAAATAAATAAATATAAGTTTCCTAAAGTCAAGAAGCATTTATTAAATACTTTCTATGTGCCAGGCACTGTGCTAAGTGATGAGGACACAAATAAAGGAAAAAGTAACCTCAAGTAGGTTATATTCAAACAGGAAAATAGGGATAAACAAGAAATGTAGAGTATATGAAATGAAAATATTAGGAACTGCAAGAAAAGGTCTCTTGCAAGAGATGGCTTTGATTTTCTCCAGTTGTATCACATAGAAAATGAATAAAAGAAAAGTAGACAGATGAACTAAAGGAACATAAATTGAGAGTTGGAAGAGACAGAGACTTTCTAATCTAAACACCTTAGCTAAGCATGCAGAACTGAGGCAAAAAGAGCCTAGCAACTTATTCAGGATCAGTTACTGTGACAACTCTTAATCCCTTAGATCTTGCTGACTCCAAATTCATGGTCAAGGGTAGGCAAAGCAAGGCAAAGTTTGGAAAGTAGGATCAGCAGAAAGACATAGAACTAAAAAAAATTCAAGAGAAAATAGCAAAACTGAACTGTTTCACCAAGAGAGGAAAGTGTGGCTGATGAAGGACTGATGACTTGGGAAATAACTGAAAGTTGAAGGAAATGGAAAGAGATTACTGTGAAGATGGAGAAAGGAGTTACAAATCATAAGGCAAATGGAACAAAGATTATGATGAGACATAAGAAATTCAGAATTCACGAACACGGAAGTAGAATATTTGTGAGTGATAGTAATATCAAGGTTGTGACCATTTTTTGTGTGAAATAAGGTAGAATGAGTGGATGAATAGGGCAATGAGCTTGAATAGATGGATGAACTAGAAAATGGTGGTTTTTAAACAATATTTATGTTCCCTAGTATTGAATGTGGGATTTAGAAAAATATTTTGTGAATCAGACACTAGATTAATTGGGGAAGGAAGTATTCTGAAAGTCAATAGTTAGAAGCCAGTAAGAGCTAAGATAAGGCAGTAAATTTGGAGAAAAGGTTACTGAGTGAGGGTGCTGAGAGTCTGTAATTGGCAATGGGGAGCAGAAGTATTATGACCCATTGATTCAGGAAGCATTTGTGGCAGTATAGACAATACTAGAAGAGTTCTTAAAAGAAAAGTATCTTTAGGAAGAAGTCAGGTTGCATTCAGTGCCAGAAAATGGAAGGGGTAAGAAAGGGAGAGATTTAAGATGAAAAGTTTGATATTTTAAGATGAGTATTCTAGAAGATACAATAAAAAAAGTGAATAAAGCTGAAGGATATCATAAGATGGGTTCAGATGGATAACTTGAATTGGGAAAATGGGTGAGACTTTAGAAATGGAAGCTGGAGGTTTAGAATCACTGGGATAAGTAGAGTAAAAAAGAGAATTGGTTCATATTATTGGCAAATAGTAGACATTTATAGGATCATAGAGTAGAGCTAGACAGGACTTTAGTTCAACTTCCTCATTTTAGAGATAAATAAACTGAACCACAGAAAGTTGAAGTGACTTAATGAAAATCACCTGGGAAATAACACCAGCAGTGTCAAGATTTGAATTGCAGTCCTACGACTCATATCCATTTTGTTTTCCTTTTTATTACATTTAATCACCTTTTCATATCTTATTTATTCTATCTCTACAATATATCTTTCATTGTGCAACTTTTTGTCCACTCAGAGACACAGGTTATAATAATTTCCTAATTAGTTCCTACTTCAAGTTACCATGTCTGTGTCATAAAAGGAATTTGGTAGAACTCCTTCATTCCCTATTTTTTCAAATAGTTTATATAGCACTGGGGCTAATTGTTCTTTAAATGTTTGGTAGAATTAACATGTAAATCGATCTGGTCCTGGGGATTTTTTCTTAGGGAATTGATTAATAGCTTGTTCTATTTCTTTTTCTGAAATGGGACTATTTAAGCAATTTACTTCCTCCTCTGTTAATCTGGGAAGCCTATATTTTTGGAGGTAGTCATCCATTTCACTTAGGTTATCAAATGTATCGGCATAAAGTTAGGCAAAGTAACTCCTTATTATTGCTCTAATGTCCTCTTCATTGGTGGAAAGTTCTTCCTTTTCATTTTTAAGACTAACAATTTGCTTTTCCTCTTTCCTTTTTCTAATCAGATTTACCAAAGGTTTATCTATTTTATTGGTTTTTTCATAAAACCAACTCTTAATTTTATTTATTAATTTAAAGCCCAATTCATTGATCTTCTCTTTCTCTGGAGAACAATTTTGAAGTAAGTCCAAAGAACTTTAAACCTGTGTATAATCTTTGACCAAGCAACATCACTACCTATAGAACCTAAACCCTAAAGAGATTGAAGAAAAAGGAAAAGTACCTATATGTATAAAATATTTATAGCAATTCTTTTTGTGTTAGCAAAGATTTGGAAATTGAGGAATGATCATCAACAGAAGAATGACTGAACAAGTTGTGGCATATGATTGAGATGAAGTACTACTGTGCTACAGGAAATGAGGAGAGGGCTAATGTTAAATGTTAAAATGCCCAATTCTGTATGAACAGAGTAAAGAACAAATGTGAGAACTATTTAGCAGAAAAACTCATAAGGAATTTAGTGACATAACTATAGTGAAAGAAAAAATATTTATCAAATTAGACTATAAGAATTTGAGCCTATCTGACTAGGAAAATAATGTAATATTGATATCATCATTAAAGGATGATTTTCTCCCTTTGGGGGCTACATTGGCCAGCAAGAGGTATATGTGCTATCTTTTGGATATTTTGAATTATAATCAGTGTTAAAGTATCCAAATTAACAATGTCCAGAGGGAAAGAGATAAAGGCCTGAAATTTAGGAGAAATGTCTAGATGGGAGAACTGATAATCATAAGAATGGAGATAATAGTTGAAGTTTTAAGAATATACCAGACAGATAGAATATTTACTATCATTCAGATGCTTTCCAACAAAATTAAATAAGACAAGATACTTGTCAGAGATAGGAGATATGGTGATAAGTTCTAGAGACTGATTTTCAATTGTGAGATAGAGAATAAATAGCCCTAGAGAGCAACATCAACTTCCCACTCAGTTATATCTTAATCTTTATTATCAAACATTGGGTATTTTGAAAGTTCTAAAAATTTAATTATGAACAACAATCCTTATATTTCTAAAAGCACATTTCTGTGAGGATGATTTTTGCCAAATATTTAACTGCCTTTAGAAATTCTATAAACTTCTATTAATATTCTCCCATGTACCAGCCACTGTGCTAAATGCTAGTAATATAAAGAAAGACAAAATAATTCCAGCTCCCTAACAAGTCAGAGTCTAATAAGAGACAGCTAGTTTGGGTGTTGTAAGACCATGCTGAGGGGAGAATTATGTTGTTCCTAACTATATCAGTTTCTCTTCCTTTCTTCCATACTTGTAAATGGGTGGGTGGAGAACCTAAAACTAAAACACAAAGCAAAAGAAAACATGGCAGCTGAAATTTGGATGCTTATTACATGGGATCGCACTTAGACTACAGGTTTGTCTCAAAGAGAAAGAAAATCATCTTCCCAAACCTTGAAGGGACATATCTACAACCTTTTAGACCATAGGGACATTATTAAAAATAAACAAAGAAGAATGCTAAATATATGTTCAAACATTTCCCCTCCTTGATGTGGACTTAAGAGTTAGGATCTAACTCTATCAATCCAGAAAAAATAACAGCTCTGAAATACAATTTTAAAGAACTTCCTGGGAAAAAAGAGAGATTACAGAATCAAAAAAATACTGTGTTAAGGGCAGAACTTGATTCTAGTTTATCCTACTACAAAGACTAGCCTTTCTCTCTGCAATACCAGATGGTCCTCTCAAATTATCTGTGCAGTAAAATAAAAAAAAATTTAAAAAAAAGCATCTAATAAAAATGTGTCAAATATTTTTTTCAATAAGCAAGATATGGAATTAGGAGCTAAGATGAAAAATGACTTTTAAAATGTGCTTTTATCAAATGATGTGTCTGAATAGTTGAGTATGAATCAATACTTGGTCAAAGTGATGAAGTTACTCCTGGTCAGGGACTCCTCAAGAACTCTACTAGCTCAGCCTTAGGATCCAAGCCTATGGTTCTACTGTACTTCTCTGCAAGCCTAAGCCCAGCCAGAAAAGCACATGGATTAAGATAGCAGGAGCTTGCAGATCTGTCTCATTTCTAGCTGTTTATAGATGTTTTCATGTTATCTTTCTTGAGTTTAAGTCTTGCTCTCTCCTGCTACTATAGTAAATTTTTATGGTCAGGCTCTTTTTCAAATTATTTTTTTTTTCTTTTCTTTTCTTTTTGCCATTTGTTGATTTCCTACCCTATTTCTTGACATTGAACTATATGTTAAAATCAGACTCTGCTTAGGTATGGGAAAGAACTATGCAAAACCTCAGGCATTTTTTTTAAACAATGTTTTTTTCCTTCTATAGTCAGATCTTCACTGCTGGTCTCAGCAGTCATAAGCTATCATATTCTTTTTGGCCCTGAAACTATGATCAGATCTTGTTAGAGCAGGAGTTTGGAACAATTTTTTTTTTTTCATAGGATTTTTTTGCAGTCCAGTAAAACCTATATTACTCTTCAGAATAATGTTTTTCAGTGCATAAAGTAAAATATATAAGATTATAAAAGGAATAAATTATATTGAAATATATTTAGGATAAACAGATCCTAAGTTTAAGGATCCCTTTCCTACCAATCATAGAAATTCAGTATTTTTCTTATTGTCAGGTAGCAAACTATAATAAAAAGCACTTGGGCTTTAGTTACAGAAAGTTTGAGTTCAAATTTTAGTTCTTCTATCCATGTGACCATGAATAATAAGTGTTATCTTCCTTTAAGCTTTAATTTCCACACCTGTACAATGAGAGAACTGGGCTGATAGTTCTAAGACCCCATTGAGTTCTAAGTCAGATGAATGTTTTCACTTTATAATTACATGGAGGTAGATAGAGCACCAGGTGTGAAGTCAGGAGAACTTGAGTTCAAATACAATCTCAGAGACTTAACACTTACTAGCTACATGATCCTCCATAAATCATTTAACTCCCATTACCTCACTCATACACACAAAATACATGTAGGGCTTCTGATATTGAGTTTTTATGCCTTGCATAAACTTTATTCAATAATTATTTAAGTAAGTAACTTATCAAATTTTACCAAATAATGTATCAAATGGCTAACATATATGAACCTCGATGTTTGGCCCTAGTAAAAATATAATGACATTAATAACATTGAAAATAACAACTGGCATTTACATACTACTGAGCATATGTCATCTCATATGAACCTCAGAACAACTCTGAGAATCAAAGGTTGGGATTATTATAATTTTCATTTTACAGATGAGGAAAATAAGCCCCAGAAAAAAAATTGATATATAATGATATATTGATATATAATGGTACAGTCCTTATCTTATAGCTTACAATCAAATCTGGATTGAGGAAAGGAGAGATGAGATCTAAACTCAAACAATCCTAAGGCAAAATGTAAGTTAAAAAGAGATACTGACAAATATTTGACTAGAGTTTTTGTTGTTGTTGTTGTTTTGTTTTGTTTTTTTGTTTTTTTTTTTATTATGATTTTAGCTTAAAAAAATCAACAAGCAACTATTGATATTTTTAGTCTTCCACAATATGTCACTAATTATCAGTTATTTATAGAATTAAACTACCCCATCTATCTTTGCCCTGTTTTGGCATTGAGTTCAGAGCCTGACTTCTCTGGAACTGTGGCCTTTGTTATTATTAATACTATTTCTCTGGTAGATTAATTATTTGCCTATTTTGTAATAAAATTCATTGGCAAGACTCCACAATTTGTTGCTCATTAGTAGAGTTCAGTAAACAGATAAGACACAATCTATGCCCCATGGATGTTAGCTCACTTAAAGCTACAGATAAATTTCATTTGGGGGGCCTTTATTACATAATTTGTAGTTTTTAAACAGATAATTTTTAAACACCTACTACAAATAAAAATGAAAGGCCACACAATATTGACATCCTCCTAGCCACTCAACTATCAAAAATCAAGTAGGGTTATATCACCGTAATGTTGTTGGAATTCTCAACTTTACAGTGATTGACTTGTCATGCTTCAAATTCCTTTCACTGCAGAATTTTCACCTGCAGTAAGAAGAACGTAGTTGAGATTTAAATGGAAAGTAGTTGTCTAAAATACATTTTAAAATATTCAGTTCATAAAAGTGATTAGAGAATATTCTGAATTTTTGCTAAAATTTATTTATTTTAAAAAGTCTGTGATTATTAAAATATTTGGGACAAATGTATGCTCTAACTTCAAGAGCCTTCAATGCCTTACAGAATTTTCCACTCAAGGATACCATAGATAATTTTGCCTTCAAACTTCTCTGGAGGCAAATGAATTATTTTTTTTCTCTTTTGATTAGTTAAAATACAATCAAATTCTCCTGAGATCTAATGAAATCTTAAGAAAATTTTTATGATATAAATCACAGTGTATGTCTCTGTCAACTTTAGCCAAAGGCTAATTATTTTCTCCCAGATCTCTATATGAAAGTAGTGAGTATTCAAACTTTATTGAATCACTAAATAAGAGAATAAATAGATTATGGGAAGAAACATTGTGAAAACAATGCTACCACTTTGGTTTTTACATGTTAAATATCATAATTTTATGACTTTGAAATCATAAATACCTTTGAAATCTCATTAGTCATTTCTGGTTTATTAATGTCAAGCTCTGGGTTCTTGTGTTTTTCATATACTGCTATGCCCCTAAATAACAGAAAATTAAGAGATTCCAAGTACAATGACATCTCTGGACTAAAATCTCATTTGAATATTTATGTAGACTGTGCTCAATCTTGAGATAAAATCAATAAAATAAATCTCAATTCATATCTCCATATAGACCTATTTTAGTTAATACCATAATTTGATTTGGTTTTTCCCCTTGAACCACAATGCTCCTTTGGGAACATATGAATTTTGTTCATATGTAAGTATCCATTAAAAAAGGAAAGAAACTTTCAAATCTTATGCAAGCTTCCAAATGTCAGTTTTAGAAAGGTATCATCTTACCTCCCCCCCAAAAAAAATCTAAAGAAATATCACCCCAAATCATTAACATTTAAGATCTTATCTTTTTGTTGTTGTTGTTGTTGTTGTTCAATTCCAGGATCCTATCGAGTTTTTAGGCATAGTGTTATCCATATAGACACTGAGGCCTCCCATACAAAAAGTAACTCATTATCTTCCAAGCCCAATGGGATTCATCTTCCCCAGATATCTATACATTTCTCCAGATTTATTGTATGACTGAAGAGTTGAAAGTATAAATTAAAATGGCCATCTATTAAGACATGCAACCCCCACAAAATTCACACAAAATTCCTTTATTATTTAATTGCTCCCATGCCAATATTGCTGTCTTTTATTTATATATTTATTTATTTATTTATTTATTTGTTTGTTTGTTTAAATTTAATTTAATTTAATTTTTCAAAAATTTTATGCATAGGTAATTTTCCAGCATTGACAATTGCAAAACCTTTTGTTTCAACTTTTCCCTTTCTTCCCCCCATCCCTTCCCCCACATGGCAGGTTGACCAATACATATTAAATATGTGAAAATATAAGTTAAATACTATATATATATATATATATATATATATATACGCATGTGTGTGTGTGTATACATGTCCAAATAGTATTTTGCTGTACAAAAAGAATAGGACTTTGAAACAGTGTGCAATTAGCCTGTGAAGGAAGCCGAAAATGTAGGCAGACAAAAATAGAGGGATTGAGAATTCTATGTAGTGGTTCATAGTCAACTCCTAGACTTCTTTTGCTGGGTGTTGCTGCCTCTCATTTAGCAAAATTTTGGCTGCCCCAGGATTTATTATCAACTACTTCCTTTATCCACTGCTGTCCCTGGAGTTATCTTGTTCCCTAATGCCATGGTTCCCTGAAGAAACTGAGCAGATAATAGGCTTCTTGCTAAGTAAATGTGTTGAACTTGCTGTCAATCAACCAATCAAACAACATCAAATTGGTCTAAGGGATGAAGGGAATATTTTGAATTAGGCAAATGCATACTTCACCAAAGAACTTACATTGTCAGAGGAATTTCTCACATGAGAAGAGAAAGATAGTAATATCAGAACAAAATCCCCGTCAGTCAGGCAATGAGAACTTTTATATCTTCTAAAGACAATTCTTGCTTTATGTAAATTTACATTACACAAATGTGATTTTATGTAAAGAATTCTTTAAAATAATATTGATGCTCTTATTAGATACATTCAAGGCCGGAAAGCCACTTTCTAAACATCTCTTGAAAGCTTTACAAAAAAATGCTCTGTAGCCATTCACTAATGAGTATAGTTAGGGAAAGTGAGTGGAAAAGAGGAAACATATTGCTTACTTATATTAACTTTACTATAAAGAAATGTGCACAGTTTATCATTATTTTTACCTTTCATCTCATAATTCTGTTTATTATCATGGTACAGTATATAACACACCTGCATTTAATACATTTTATGACTTGTTCTAAGGTAGCATTTAGTGTATTCTTTTGTTATATAGGCTAAGTAGGCAGAGGAAATGAAAAGGCAGAGGAAAATTTTGCATTATGTGAAAACTGGTTTATATAAAGGTGTATAGAACAGACCACACATGTAAACTGAGAAGTGTTGAAATTGGGAGTCATTGTTAGGAAAAAGCTTATGTCCATTGGAGTAATGAGTACTTTAGTCTGTGGGAGGATATACTCACTAAAACCACAATACATAATATTGTTTCTTCATACTTTATAGATAATTGTTCAGTATTAAATGTAATCTATTTTTAAAAGATTGCAACATTAAATAAGAAATAAATCATTCCCTGAGTTATTTCACTTACTATTCCAATAAAAGTGATTTGATTGACATTAGCAGTTTTCCTTATGACCTTAATGTCAATGCTTTATAAACTTTAAAGCTTTATATAAATCTGAGTCCTTATGCTAATTGGTATAAGAATGCTATTTCTTTTCTGATAAGATATATTACATTATCATGACTATGTAATGATCTCGTACTTTCTGTCTTGGTGACATAATTAATATACTATGATAAAACCCACATTCCATGAGCATTTCAAAAGTGCATTTTAAAACTAAAATCTCATTTCCTTTTCCTTCAGTATCAGAATTGTTTCTTAATAATATACATTATTTTGAAATCAGTATAAGAGCTAAAAGAAGAGTGACAAGATCTATAGATAGTTTAGTGCCCACACTGAGTTGAAGGCCAACTTATAAGGATTTTATGAATATAAATTACCATAAAATCTGTATTCTAACATTAACCTGTGATATATTGTTATAGAAGATTAAAATAACTATTTTTTATTATCATAAATATATAGACATGCTATGTCTCAAAGGCATATATTGACATGACACTACAAAAGTTTCTCTCAAAGAAATACCTGCTTCTGGAATTGAAAGGATACCCTCTCCAACATAGAGTGACTAATTTTGATTGTAAAAGGTTTTTTTTTTTTTTTTTTTTTCCATAAAAGGTCATATGTCCAGAAAGACAAAAAAATGTTAGATGTCCTAAATCTACATATGTCTGCAACTGTGAGGATAATACTAGGAAATTCCAAGCCTGTCCAAAAAAACAAACTTTTGAAACATAGTCACAATCCAATGAAAGCTCTTGAAACATTGTTTTCTCCAGGTCCCTACATTTACTCTACTTTCAGGACTGGAAGCTTTCCAACAGATTGGAAAGATCCTTGCCTTGGAGGTAGCCCTGTGTCCCCATCAACAGCAATAGCTTATCATTCTATATCTTAGAGTTAGACCAATGTTTAAGCAAAGTTGGTAGCTGCTTATAGTGCTTGATTTAAGGGCTTCCCAAAGTTGTGCTTACAAAACAGCCCGTTATCTCTTTTCTGCCTGAGTAATTCAGTCTTTCCTTAAAATCAGTTTAATTTAATAAATATTGGAATTCTTATAATATCAAGTTATTACTCCTAGATACTATTCATATCAAATCAAATAAAATCATTAAGTACCTACTATATATAAATAACTAAGCTCTCCCCTTAAAAGTATATAGTTTAAGTTATACCTAGTCACTGCCTTCTTGAAGCCTAAGGTAGAAGTATGTAAGTCATATAAAGCTCTCTTCTTCCTAAAGGAAGCTTTGGTAAGTCGTATTTTCTCTGAGTTTTAGTTTTTTTCCAATTAAAAAATGAGGGAGGGGCAGTTAGATGGCACAGTGGATAGAGCACCAGCCTTGAATTCAGGAGGACCCGAGTTCAAATCTGATCTCAGACACTTAGCACTTCCAGCCTCAGATAAAGAAAAAAGAAAAAAAAATGAGGGAGATTATAGTATGATGATTGCTAAGATTTCTAATGTTTTCTTAACATCCAAATAGATACTTTTGAGAAAAGTCTATCAATTATATAACACTTAGAGGTGTGCTTTTCTCATCACTTTTTTCATGTCAGTTTGAATTTTTCTTTAACTCTGACTGTTTTTACTCTGTACCTCTTCCCCATCCTATCTCTTTTATCTTCTTCCTTTCAAATCACAGACTCCCATCCCTGTCTTTTTTTTTTTATTCCTAGTCACACTATGATTTATGCTTCTTCTGTCTTCTTCAACAAATAATATAGCTTTCCTATATTATCACTATATTAGAAGCAGCAGGGTATAATGGATGGAATTATGGCCTTCAAGACAAGAAGATCCGAGTTCAAGTCTTATCTATATCCTTAAACCTCTTGCTACCCTAGGCCAAAGTTTTTTTAAATTGTGGGTCAGAAACCCATATGGGGTCATGTAATTGAATGTAGGGATCATGAAATTATGATTCATTATAATGTTTGATTTGTATGCCTATTTTGTGAACTCCCAGGATAGCATAAAATTTTCTTGGCCAAAAAGGTGTCAAGTGGAAAACGTTTAAGAAGTCCTGATGTACATTATACACTTCAACAACAATACTATATGATGATCAATTCTGATGGACCTAGTCTTTTTCAACAATGAGATGAACCAAATCAGCTCCCATAGAGCAGTAATGAACTGAACCAGCTACACCCAGTGAAAGAACTCTGGGAGATGACTATGAACCACTACATAGAATTGCTAATTGCTCTACCTTTGTCCACCTGCATTTTTTATTTCCTTCATAGGCTAATGGTACACTGTTTGAAAGTCTGATTCTTTTTGAACAGCAAAATAATTATTTGGACATGTATACTAATATTATATTTAATTTATACTTTAACATATTTAACATGTATTAGTCATCTGGGGGAGGGGGTGGGGAGAAGGAGGAGAAAAATTGGAACAAAAGGTTTGGCAATTGTCAATGCTGTAAAATTACCCATGCATTTAACTTGTAAATAAAAAGCTATAATAAATTTTAAAAAAAGAAGTCCTGATCTAAGTAACTTGCTAAGACTACAAATTGCAAAACAAGTGAATATTTGCTTTGCTAGGGTATACCAATGAAATTATAGAATCAGTCATTAACTTATCCATGTACTTATTTGAAATACTATATTAGGCATCAAGTAAAAACTTTAAGCAAACAATCCCTGTCCTCATAAACTTTTTGTTCTTCAGATTTTTAATCATGAGGGTGAAATGGTCAAATTTATGATTTTAGTAATATTGGAGAAATTGGGTAGCTCATGAAAATGAAATTAAAACAATTATTAGAAGTTGTTTCATCCAATGATATGATAGCAAAACTGAAAATTAAGTGATATGAATGGTTACAACATACACACACACACACACACACACACACACACACACACAAACAGAAGAGGATATAGAACAGTTAAATAACCCTTTCTTAGAAGAAAAAATCCAACAGGACATAAATGAGTTTAAAAAATTCCCAAGACCAAATGCATTAACAAATGAATTCTATTAAATGCGTAAGAGACAATCCCAATACTTTTTTAAACTTTGTAAAATAAGTTTACAAGGGGTCCTACTAATTTTTTTGTAACACAAAAATGGATTTAATATCTAAACCACTGAGAGGAAAAAGAGAGGGGGGGAAAAACTATAGTTCAAAAATAGTCCAATTTCCTTAATGAATAGGAATACAAAAATTTTAAATAAAATACTAGCCAAGAAATCACAGCAACATACCCCAGAGTTGATATTCTATGAGCAGTGAAGATTTATATAGGTAATAAAGGACTGATTCAAAATTAGAAAAACTATACACACATTTGACTATTTCAATAATAAAAGCAATGGAAAAAAGTATAAAAACAATAGAAAAGAGGACTTGGGGAAGATGGTTCAATATATCAGAAAATGTTTTGTTCTTCAAATTCTTCCACATAAAAAAGATAGAGCATATCCTTAAAGCAGCATAAATAAACACAGGATAAAATAGGTGATCTCTTAAGACAATCTGAGAAGACCAGGGGAAAGATCAAAACTTCAGGAATTTGACCTGAGTGAAGTACAACTATCTCCATGTTATATCTGCAAAATTAGCAAACAACAATCCCTGAGGGCATCTGAATTGAAAGGCAGACTCAGCCTTAGACATTTTTATTTTGCAGATAGTATCAGGATCTGAAAATTAATTGAGTAGAAGCTTGAAAGACTTTCCCCTGTCTGAGGTCATCAAGAACAGCAGTGCTGACCAGATGCAGGAAGAAAGAGCTAGCACTTACCTGAGGAGTGCACTAATAAGGGGAAGAGATTTCCTTGGCTGTGGACATTTGCAGGTGATCAGAGTCTTGGTTTCAATTCCAGGGCAGAGAGGACAGGTGCAATTTGCAGCAATGAAAAGAGCCACAGGGAACAAGATCATTTCTAAGATAATGTAGCTGGGAGCCCTAGCTGCCTCTTAAAAGTAGAGTGGAGAGCCCAATGGACTTCAAGACAAACCTCAGAAAATAACATTGAGAAGGACCAAAGGCTTGGGACCTCATTCCCTGTACCTCTTCATTACAACTTGATTACACCTAATAGAGTCTAAAAACAAAATAAAACAAAATAAAAATGAGTAAACAAAGAAGAAACAACTTAGCTATAGATAGTCACTAAGGGGATAGAGAAGATCTAGTTTTATATTCAGAGGAAACTAATGGAAGTAAAAAGCCTACTCCTTTGTCAGTAACTTAAATGATTTTAAGTAGAATATGAGTTCTTAGAAGAACTGAAAAGGACTTTAAAAATTAAATAAGAAAGTCTGAGGAAAATTTAGAAGAAAAAAGAACAATCTAAGAAAAATTAAAAAAAAATTATGGAAAAAAGCCAACTAACTAGAAACAGAGAATCAAAAACTTTAAGAAGAAAACAATTTCTTGAGAACTAGAATTGACATTCTAAGGCATCAAGAAATCATAAAGAAAAATAAAAAAAATTTAAAAATTGAATTGGAAGTGAAATGTCTCATCAGAAAAAACAACTGATCTGAAAAATAGATTGAGAAGAAATAATGTGGAGGAGGAATAATATAGACTACCTGAAAATTTCAATAAAACAGAGTCTTGATACAATATAATAAGGAATTATCAAAGAAAATTGTGCTGAATTTCTAAAACAGGGAGAAACAGAAAAAATCCACCAATGAATAAAGGAGAAAAAGAAAAAAAATCCACCAATTATCACCTGAAAGAGGTCCCAGGAGGAAAACTTGCAGAAATATCATGGCCAAGTTTCAAAGTTCCCAGGTTAAGGAGAAAATATTGGAAGGAACAAGGAAAAAAAAAAACAACTTAAATATCATGGAGCTACAATAAGGATTACACAAAACCTAGCAACTAGTACATTGAAGAAGCATAGGTCTTAGAATACTAACGTCTATAGAGTAAAAGACCCTGGGATTATGACTAAGGATAATATAGTAAGTTACCAAGCATAATCATGAATGGGGAAAATGGACATTTAATGAATTTAATGAACTTCAGATTTTTGTGACCAAAACCCCAAAGTTAAGAGAAAATACAAGGTACAACATATAAGGTAAACACTAAAGACCAAGTATAAGGGACCCCATAAGATTATATTGTTTATGTCATATATGTGAAACTATTAGCCACAATATTTTTATGATTGTGATGATTACTTGGATAGTTTGAAAGAAGTGTGTGGTTTGAGCTGAGTATAAAACTGTGAGAAAAAAAGGAGCATTTTGATAAAAAAAGAGTAATTACCCAATGAGACCTAAAAGGGGAAAATGATGCGGAAGAAGCTAGTAGAGGAGGGTGGAAATTGCAAGAACTTTCCTCTCGTGTGTGTGTGTGTGTGTGTGTGTGTGTGTGTGTGTGTGTGTGTGTGTGTGTGTAAAGAAAGAGAGAGAGATAAATACAAGTCTTCTATAATCAGAAAAAATAAGGAAAAGAGGAAAGGTGAAGAGAGAGGATAAGAAAAGAATTCAGGGATGAGATTAAGAAATAGGAGGGAAAAAGTATTAGGAAGAAGTAAGCAGAAGAATGAGGAAGGATTGAATAAATAGGGTGAGAAGAATAGTGAGGAAAAAATAGGAAGGAGCAAAATACACAAATAACTGTAATTTCAAATGTTGATGGGACAGATTTATCCATAAAACAGACACAGTAGATTAAAATTTTGCATTAAACAATGCATTGCTTTCTGGACAAAATGAGAGGTAAATATAGAGATAAAATAAAGTCCAGGAGTTGAAGGATTGATTAAATAGGGTGAGAAGAATAGTGAGGAAAAAATAGGAAGGAGCAAAATACACAAATAACTGTAATTTTGAATATTGATGGGACAGATTTACTCATAAAACAGACATAGTAGATTAAAATTTTGGGTTAAACAATACATTGCTTTCTGGATAAAATGAGAGCTAAACATAGAGATAAAACAAAGTCCAGGAATTGAATAGCGTACGTTAAAAAAGCAGGGATAGTAGTTATGATGTTAGATAAAGTTGACATAGATTTAATTTAATCAAAAGTAAAAAATACATAAACTATACTGTTGACAATATTATTTAATATTATTTTGGACCATTTAAAAATCCAAACAGTAAAAAATACTTGAGAATATACCTTCCAAAACAGATATAAGAACCATATAAACATAAACATAAATAAATATAAATTCAAATAAATAGACCAAATAACTGAAATAATATTTATTGTTCATGGGTCAATATAAAAGATAATGTAAGTTTAAAAATGATAATTTTTCCTAATATATTTGTTCAATGCTATCCCATTTAAATTAAATTACTTATTTTTTTTTTTTTTTTCTTCACTGAGTTAGGTACTTCAAAGAAACCAGACTTGTGAGGAAATCATGTGAAGGGAAATTCAGCAACATCATACCTGAAACTATATTATAAAGTGAGATCATTGTTGGAGTGTGAAAAAGATAATTTTGATTATTTTAAATAAAATTTTCTTGTATAATAAAAACCTATATATATAAGAATAGAAAGAATGCAGAACATTGGGGGGGGACTTTCATAGATAATTTCTCAGATAGAATGTGATTGGGTTGGGTGTGGTGGGTTTTGTGTGTGGTAGTGAAGGACTAGAAATTGAGAGAATATCAATCAAATGGTTGAACAAATTGTCATTTACGATTATGATAGAATATTATTGAGCTGTAAGAAATGACAAGTGGAAGTTTCAGAAAAAAATGGTAAAACTTATGAACTCATGAGAAGTGAAATGAGCAGAACAAGAACATTGTATATAATATGAATATTATATGGATAGTCACTTATAGAAAACTTAACTGCTCCTGGTCAAGACAATGATCCAACACTAGTGCAATACTCTTATGATGAAAAATGTTGTCTACTTTCTGAGAGATAACTAATGAACTTAGGAATGAACAATGAAACATATTTTATATATTTTATTTTTATTTTTTAATTTGTCTTTTTTTTACAACATAATTAATATGAAAATATATTTGTATAACCAAAATCAAATTTTCAAGGAAGGAAATAGTGGGAGTGAAGGAGAGAATTTGGAATTCAAAAAAAAATTAAAAATGATATTTTTGTTAAAATTGCATATAAGGAAATAATTTTTAAAATAAATATATTTTAAGAGGTAGCCTTTTATACATCAGGCCTAGACACAAGCATGAAAAATATTTGATCATCATCTTCAAAGTGAATATTGTTGTTGAATAAAATTGTAAGGAAATATCAGCTTTACCTATACTTTCTTCATAACCAAATACATATTATTAATAATACACGAAAGTCAATATGCCATAATATATAGAGTTTCAGCCTTGAAATCAGGAATAGTTAGTAATAGTATTATAGTAGTAGCTACCATTATTAAATTACTTTAAGATTTACAAAGTACTTCACAAATACTATCTCATTTAATCATCCAAATGACCCTAGAAGGCAAATGGTTAGTATCTTAAATTTGTAGATGAGAAAACTCAAGGAAACGGTGCTTAAATGACTTTACCAGAGTCATATAGCTGGAAAATATCTGATGCTGGTTTTGAACTTGGGTCTATGTGGCTTCAAGTCCCATGCTCTATCTACTGCATCATCTAGCTGTCCTAGGAAGACCTGGGACAAACTGTGTCTCTGACATATACAATGGCCATGCTATTTAACTTCTCAGAGTTCTAAGCCAGTGGTAAAAAACTCAAATAGAACTCAGGTCACTAATTCCTATAGTGGACAGGATATAGACATAACTGTAAATGTAACTTCAGGTAAGTTTTATTATATTTTAATTATTATTTCCCAATTGCATTTTAATCGGGTTCCCCCATCTGTTTGGCATTCTTCTCTAGGCAAATTCATAAGATTATGAATTGCAGAAAAGCAATGGCCTGCTTTAGAAGAGGGAAATCTTCTCACCTGTGAAACATCTATGCTAAAGAAATTAAGAAAGAAATTAGGAAATTAGGCAGAATAAAGGAACCTATTGGGTTCCTTTCTTTGGACAAAATAATATAACATCTGCAGAGGGAATTAATGAGGGGAAAGAAGGAAATATTTGTCAGAAATATGAGAGTCTGATTACTAGGATTGACATTAAAATAGACTTGAGAAGCTAAGGAGAAAAAAAAAGTTCAAAGATTACTCCAGTGTTTAAGACTGAGTAACTGTGAGGATTATAGTGCCATCAAGACAAAGTGAAGAAGAGAAGGCTCTTCCTTGGAAGGAGAATTATGTCACAAAACTAGCATTCAAAAGACTACACATATGCACCTGAAGAACAAAAAGATTGTGTCTGGGGCTAGGACAGATCAAGTCTTGGGTTACAAGAGAGGCATAGACAAGCCTCAATGAACAGAACAACAAATAGGATTCATCAAATAGATAAAATAAATACAACTTTAAAAGATTATTCTTTTTTGAAGTTAGACATACATTTTAATTATTTGCTTTAATGATTATTCATGAATGAATTATTAATTAATGCTCTGGACTAAAAATATCTCTTTATCTTAGCTAAAAAATATTCTCTCAAAAACGGAGGAAAAAAACCTTAAAAAAAGCTAAATTCTTCCACATCATTAGTATTGCTGCAAATTTCCAGCATTTGATCTTGTTATAATTAATGTCTACTTTGTAAGAACATTTCCACATCACAAATCTGAACATACAGAGCCATACAGTGTACTGGAGGGAGAAGGGGTGCATAACATCTATAGAAGAATTGTTGTTAATGTCTTATTTTTCAGTGTGTCTGATAATTCTATTGTACATGTGCAAATGTACATGGATACACAGAGGGCAGGCCAGGAGGCTGCCATAGGAATGCAGCTTTTCATCCCAAGCTCACTTGAAAAAAGATACACTAATTGTTTTGAAACTCTGGGCCTCTGGTAATATGTTCTGAGTTATGAGCATAGAATCCCCAAGCTATCAGGGAGAAACTAGATGCCCAATATGCAGAAAAGCAATTTGTGATAGTTTTACTCAGTGGAAAACATTCTCCGTTTTTCTAGGCCATGTTTATCTGAAAGGCCCTTCTTGCTTACCAGCAGATCAGCATATTTAAAAGTCAAACAGTTAGAAATAATCCACCAAACTACCAGAACATGGGAGGGGACATTACCTTGTGCTTTTTATTTTTATTTTTTTACCCTTCCTTCTTCTTCTTTGTAAATTGACTTTTGTTGATGTTTCTTTAAATAATATTAATCTTATACCACTAGAGCAAAGGTTCTTAATTTGGGATCCATGGGCCTTGGGGTTTCCATAGCCAAATTTCATAGAGTTTATTTACCAGAATGAAAAAATATATATAACTTTATTTTCACTGATTCCTAAATGAAATTTAGCAGGTTTTTTTTCAATTATTTAGGGTTTGTTTTTTTTTTTTAGTTATTTAAAAACATTATCCTGAGAAGGGTTTCATCATACTATTAAAAAAAGGGATCTACCACCTCAAAATGTTAAGAACTTTATATTAAATTATAATAATTAGATGATAGATCTGTTCAAAGAAGAGAGAAATATAATTGAAATGTACTATGCTCATAGAGGGAAAGAATATCAAATCTGAATTATCCTTTGTCAGAAATATGGCCAAAAAATTGCTTAGGAGCCGGTTGGACTGTGTGGAATCAGAGTTTCTATTAAGGGCTGGAAAATCATTTATCAGGTATGTTTGAGTAAAGATTCCTTTTGTGTATGAATTTCACTACGGCTTGAAGTCCCTTCCAAATTCCCCATTTTATAACTAGATTCTACTCCATTCCAAATCTGAGATTCAGTGATTCTGGAAAATATCTCCTAGCAAAGTGATTTAAAGACATGACTAGGACTAACTATTGGTGAGTAGAGACAGTCTCAACTTAGGATTAAAAAGGTATCTCTAAAGAAGATTTGGAATTCAGCGCTTTAGGTAGCAAAAGTTCTGGAACTATAATTATAAAATTTGGATGCAGGTCTCAGTTGTAACACCCTATGGTTTTTGATCTTGGCCAAATGGTTTCACCATTCCAAGGCTCAATTTCCTTTGCTGTTGAAGAAGGTCAATGATATGGGCATTTCCTAACTTCCGTAAGTTTGTTCTGGGAAAAGTGTTTTTTGTAAATAGTTAAGTGCTAGGAGCTGAGCAACTATTGAAACAAAATTAAAAATATTTGGGAGTATTTATAATTTTTTAATTATGCAATAATCAAGTAAAATTTATAGATTATTATTGTTGAGAAGGTCTTAAGAATCAAGTAAAGAAATTGAATCTCAAAGAGTTAACAGCCACAAAGCTAGTTTCTGGCAGAATTAAGGACTAGAACCCAATACAGAATAGAATACTTTCTATTAATCCACAATTTCTGTCAAAGCAGAATTAGTGAAAAAAATAACTTTGTGAAAATGTACATCATCTAAACATTTCAAATTAAAAAATATAAGGTATCAGAACCCTTCTCTCAAAATGCACAATTAGAAACTAGAAGCAAAAATCTCTCTCATTGGATGCCTTAAGTCACAGAACTAAACTCAAATTACCTCTAAGCCAAGCCAATTCTCTTTTCTAAGGAACATTTTCCCTATTTCAGGATATAACTTGTGATATTTTGGCAACCTGAACACATTTCAAAGTACAATAATCATGTCTTAAAAGGAAATATTTCCTAAATTGTAATATAGTCCTTATATACTGCTCCTTTGCTATTCCATGAAATCTACTCAGCATATCATTAGTAAGCATTTTCAATATGTAGAACACTGAGCTAGGTACTGGATGAGATAAAAAAGTAAATTCTCCATCTTTGAAGGAACAAAAATGTATTAAGTTTAAGGAAAATTCTGCCATAGCCTATATGTCTGTGTATCTCTTTAGTTGTTAGTTATTAATATTTCATTAATTTTCAAGCTATGGCAATTTCCCCCGAGATATCATTAATAAAATACTACCCAAATCAGCAAGATTACAGTCACTGTGACCAAACTACAAAACCTATTTAATTACCTAGAATTTTTTTTAGGAGTGCTGAGCACTTACTTTAAAGAATTGAATCATCTGCTACTTTGATGATTACAAAAGGTCATTACCTTATTCTGTTTTGTTAGTTATTTTAATTAATTCTCATACTTTATCCACTTATGTTTATTTTTGTAGATGTCCTTTTAGAATGATAATGAACCATTCTTTAGGGTGAAGAAAAGACTATGGAAAGCTTTTGAAATAAATTTAAGAACAGATATACTATGGAAATTTAATACAGACTTTTTCTCCTCAATACTCTTTTTTATATTTTGACCAAAAAGAACATACCATCAATTTGAAATGTTCACTTCTGCAGGGCTGTTTGGTTCACCTGCATTGTTTCAATCCTCCAACACCTCTGAGGATATCAGTTTTGATGACGCTAAATAATGTGTAATGTCCAAAAAGAGGTATTTTTGACTTAATGGAAACTTCAAAGCTCAGTCATCTACTCATGGGTTTTAATGGAATGGCATCTCCTTTCTTTACCCAACTTTTGATTCTACCTCTGTCCATGACACCCAAATAATGAAAATCAGATAAAGGAAGAAAGAGGGAATCAAATTCCTTTTGATGAGTTTCAGATGTCTATCTTGTCAGCTCCCATTATTAGTTATTGGGAAATCAAAGGTTACCAAATAACCACAGGAATCAGAGATTGACGACAGAATAAATCAGGGCTGTGTTGGCAAATCATATGGATCCTTTGAAAGCAGAAGAGATCTAGAAAAGTACAATCTCTTATTCTTTGTCAAATACTGAAAATGAGAATGAGCCCTCATTACCAATGCCTTCTAATGCGCCCTCTTTCCCAATGTTGGAATTCCTTCCATATTATCTCCTACAAGTAGTCAACCAGCCTTTCCTAGAACTCAACATTTTGACAATCCATCCCACTCTGAGTACTTTTAAAGGTGAGAAATTTCTCCTTACAATGAGCTGAATATCTAGCTTCCTCCTTTCAACTTCTAAATATTGTAGATACTTTTCATATTTATCATATTATTCATATGTATCACAGGATCATTTGAATCCCCCTTCCATAAAACAGTCTTTCAAATATTTATTGTGTTTTTTTTTTAAACTTGTTAATAAAGAGAGTTTTGGACTTGAAGTTAGAAAGACCTATTTTTGAATACTACTTTCAATACTATTTGTCTGTGAGCTTGTGGGCAAACCATTTAAATCTTTTCAGTCTCAAAATCATAATATCTATGGTACCTGGCTCATAGGCTGCTTGCTAATCTAAATCATATGATATGTGTAAAAAACCATAAAACTAACAGGACAGCTGAACAGCAAAGAGGATAGATTTCTGGGTCTGAAGTCAGAAGGACCCATCTTCTTGGGTTCAAATATGGTCCTAAACTCACTCTTACTAGTTGTATGACTGAGCAATCTCACCCTGTTTACCTTAATTTCCTCTATAAAATGAGCTGGAGAATGAAATGACAAACCACTTTAGTCTCTTTGCAAGGAAAACTCCAAATAGAGTCATGGAAATAATTAAATAACAACTATTTAAATGAGTTATTATTTTTAAAAATAATATATTTCTTTTTGGCAAAAACTTGAGACATTAAAATATAACAAATGTGTAAACAACAGCACAACTACCCAATATTTTTCTAATTAGTTAAAATGTAGTTTACTTCCATAAAATGAGTTTTTTAATTTTATTTTACTTTTTAATTTATGAAATAAAGCAAGCATTTTTATAATGTAAAAATTCAAATAATTGAATAGAAAAATGCAAATTTTTTATATACAACTTGCTATTCTTTTCACATATACAACAAAATTTCATGTAAATTTCTTTTTTTCTCCTTTCCCCCCACTCTTAGATAGAGCTAACATTAGGCACAAATAGAGATATGTAGGTATATAGATGATCAATAGATAGGTTGAGATATATATAAAATTATTCTACAGTATGCCTATTTATCCATTTTTTTTTCTGATATAGATAGCATTTTTCTTCAAATTTCCCTTATACTTAATTTGGATTTTTGTAATACTTAAGATAACTTGTTTGGCTTAAAATTTTTCTTCAAACACAACATTGATATTACTATATACAGTGTTCTTTTGGTTCTGTTCATTTCACTCTTCATTATTTTGTACCATTTCCCCCATGTTTGCTAAGATCATTGGGCTCATTATTTCTTATAGCACAGCACTATTCCATCAAAATCAAATACCACACTGTGTTTAAGC
The DNA here is from genome assembly GCF_048593235.1 of Sminthopsis crassicaudata. Taxonomy (NCBI): domain Eukaryota; kingdom Metazoa; phylum Chordata; class Mammalia; order Dasyuromorphia; family Dasyuridae; genus Sminthopsis; species Sminthopsis crassicaudata. The sequence goes on along the minus strand of NC_133619.1, from coordinate 71,140,783 downwards.
ATGCCCCAAATGATGTATATCCCAGCAATTTCCAATTCTTTACCACCACAAGACAGCTGTTATAAATATTTTAAAACAAATAGGTTCTTTTACTTTTCTTTCTAATTATCTTGGAAATAGACCTACTTGTGGTATAGTGGTGTCAAACAGTATCAGTAATTTAATAATTCTATTAGTTTTTAATTGTTCTCCAAAATGGTTGGATCAGTTTCATCCATAATAAATTAACCTTTAATCAATACTAAATATTCATTTAAACTTTCACAATCATAGGCAAGATCATAGATTTAGAATTTTAAGGCACTTTAAAGGTAATTTAATCTAAAGTGTTACTTTACCACTAACAAAACTAATTCTCAGAGATATTAAAAGTGACTTCCTCAGGCTAACACAAGTATTCATAGCAGAGCCAGGATTCAAAATCAAGTCCTCTGACAATCAAATTCATCAAATTTTACATTATATTACTATGTTGCTAGGTGCTAGGTGCTAGTGAGGTGATAAAAACTGTACAAATCAATCCCTATCCTCATGGTGCATATAGTCTACTCAATGGAGCAGTTTGAGTTGGCAATAACATGTTTTAAAGGAATTTGAAATTGTTAATTAATCCTTTTTATATGATCATTGTTTAATGGTTTGATAACAAAAAGATTATTTCCATTTATTTTTCTTTAAATGGTTGGGGATTAAAGGAGAGTAGATTTCACCCTAATGTAAGAATGCAATCCCTTATAACAATTAGAACTTAAATATATATATATATATATATATATATATATATTCATATACATATACATATATATATATTCATATACATATATACATGTAAAATGGATTACCTAATAACAATAATAGTGATAATAAATAAATAATAATAAATTACAATAATAAAAACATTTACATAGGACTTTAAGTTTTACAAAGAGTTTCACAAATATTATCTCATTTAATTCTAAAACAACTCAAAGACAGCTGCCATTATCATCTGCATTTTGCAGATAAAAAAATAAAAACAGGCAGACCAATAGATTTGTCTAGAGTTATAGAACAAGTAAGTATAAAAGGCAGAATTTTAACTCAAGTATTTTTTATTTCAGGTCCAGCTTGGAGTCCATCCACAGAACTACCTACATACTTTTATGATATAGTTAAGTTCTGCATCACAAGAAATCTCGACATAGAGATTCAATGCTCAGTCACAAATTTAGTCAAAATGATTCTTGATTGGGGTTATATACAGGCTGAAATATTTTTTACCTTTAGGAGTCTGTGATTCTATTGTATATCAATTCACTATTATGAGTTAGAGATAATGTGTCTAGCATGAATTTGAGTCTTTTTGTCGTTAATCTATTTTTCTTAACGATCATCATATATACAGCCTTTTTCTTTAAAAGATGTTTAAAATTAAGCTTCTTTCAAAGGTAATGAGGCTTTAAACATCTCCTCAATTTCAATCTGGTCTTAATCTGCCAAGGAGGCCCTAGCAGAGATTCTAATTTGTTACAACAAATAAAAGAAAAATGAAACTCATGTATTATACCAGAATGAGGCCAAAAGGGTAACATTTCCTCTACCATATCTGAAAGGAAGTCAATAAGTGACTCTGAAGCTTTCACTAGAAAAGCTGAATCTTTAGTGATGGTGAAGAAAATCTATCCTGAAATTGCACCTATTAGAGGAAAGGAGAACCAGGAATGATGTAAGATCTGAAGAGAAAAATAAACAATTGCCATGTTCTTACTAATTTTGAGAATGAATTTGATCAGCTTTAGTGATACTTAAAAAGGAAAGCCATTAGTTCAAGGTTTTTTTTATAAAATGTACTTAGAAGGTTAACTTATGTATTTCATGTAGTTTATTTTTTTTTCTCAAAATTTTAGAGTAGAAAATGCTGAATTCAGTATGAAAACTATCAAGTATCAAGTAATATACTGATTTATAAGAGAAACAATATGACATTAACCAGTTATTTTACAAACTGAACATCATCATAAATTTCTAAATTTGTATAACCCTTAACAAAGCATTAACTCAAGTGATCATCATCAGTCTCCTTGAAGGGAAGAACAAAGGGAGGAAGGGAATAAACTTGGAATAGTGGAAAGAGGACTGACTTGAGACCTCATTGCAGATACTAGGCAGATGACTTTGAGTAAATCATTTATTTGTAAAATGGGCATAAGTATCCATACTTTTCAACTGGACTATTATTAAGGAAAATATGTTGATATGAGCTGTTATTATTATTATTATTATTATTATTATATATAGTGTCTGCTAATTAATGCCATTTTTCAGATTAATGAAGCAAAACATACTGAGATTAGAATTCAGATCTATGAATTAGAACTCAATTCCTTTAGCTACTTAAAATTGTCCTAGCACAACACAAATGGAAACTGAAATCTCATATTTACTCTTTATACCTGATATTTTCTTTTTAGAAAGCAATATTAATTCTAATAATACTAAATGTATATAGAATTGCATATGTACATTTATATACACATACATAAATATACATATATAGGAAGCAATAATAATTCACAAATATATGATACATGTAAAATATATTATGTATCTATGAATTATTTTTGCTTTCTCTCTCTCTATATATATATGTATATATGGACAAACATATACAAGCATAGATATATTTCTTATAAATTCTCAAAGTATGAATATTTATCCTGTTTGATTTTCTGAGGATAGCAAGGATAACAAAATTATTACCTCCATTTTAAAGAAAGGAAAACTGAGGAGCAGAAAAAGTTAAGTGGTCTCTTGTATTCTCTGTCTGATTGGGAAAGCAATATGGAAGTAATTATGTACAAATAGCATAAAATAATATAGTATACAGAATAAATCGGAGTCATAACAGAAAGAAGGAACTTGTATTAAGAGATCTGGGTGTAAAAGTTTCTTGTACAAGGTTGGATTTTAGCTGGAATTTGAACAAAGTCAGGGAAACCCAGGAGGCAAAAATAAGGAGGGAGAGAACTCCAGACAGATAGGACAACCAGGGAAAATACCCAGAGTGGGGAGATGGTTTGTCCAGTACGAGGAACAGGCAGAGAAGCACAAAAACTGAGGGAGTGGCAGCTTACTCAAAAGCTGATCATGTTTTTGAAACCCCCATAAGAAACTTTTTGACCTTAATCCTTGTCAAATAGTTCAACATCAGAAACCAAGATGATTTCATCAATCAAATGACATCAAAGATCAGCTTTGCTTCTGAGGCACATGAGACTTTTCCATCGGAGGAGCTCAATACCTTATCGGTAAGGAGGTAAGCTTTTTAAGAGCAGGGACTATCTTACAATTTGTATCCAAAATTTCTAGTTTGGGTGCTTTATTTTTATAAGCATATTATGCTTTTTATATTTTTATAAAATATATTTATTTATATTTTTATTTTATTATAAACATATATATATATATATATATATATATATATATATATATATATATATATATATATATATATATATATATATATACACGAGCATGATTTTTTCATTCATTCATTTTTTTTCTGCATTTAACATTGATAGCATGATGGTGATAGGAATGGAACAGTGGAACAGACACTAGGAAGCATCTAACCCAAAGGTTTGAACCTTTCATTGTATAGATGAGGAAACTGAAGCCCAGAAAGCTCGTTATTTGGTTAGGGTCACACAAGGAAGGAAGGCAAAATCCAAATAGTGTGACTCCAAAATCAGTGTCTCTTCTACCACACCAATTAGCTACCCTTCCATGAGTCTTGGAAGGGAGAGTCAGTCTCAATCCTCTACCAGGCTGTAATTTCACTTTATTTTTTCCAAAAGTTGAAAATAAGGCAAGAAAGATCTACTGAGGGCCAGATTTCTCTTGTCTTTTATTGTAAGGATTTGTCTCTATTATCTGCCCTGAGAATTATTAACTTCTTGTTTCACTTGAGTGATAAAGATTTTCCTTGTGAGAAAACCTATATTCTGTCAATGTTTATTTTATTAGCTGCTTGTCCTGTTAAATATCAGAGTATTTTAACCTAAATCAGTATGCAAATTAGGCCTGAACCATAGATTCTGAACATAGGAAAATTGGGATAAGCTAACTGAAAATCAGGCTCTAGGCAACGAAAAATTCTAATTAAAGCACAACCTCCACTAAAAAGTAGTGGTGCTGAACTTCTTGAGGCTATGACTGTTTCTAGACTTCCTATACGTCATAACTATGACCTTGGTAAATGTGAGAAAGATTGATGAATATTTTATAGTGAAAACACATTTCTGAGAAATAGACTTAAAAATTATATATATAGTTAAAATGATTACTTTTTTAGGAAAACAAAACAAATTTTAAACATGCTTTGAATATATAATTTTTGTAAAATATTCACAGCTTTTCTTATTTGGCCTCTTTGAGGGTACAGTGTTGACTCCCTCTTGCCAGCTGGAATAACACCCTGAGGCATTTGGCTACCATTTAACTAGTTGCCACTAGATGGCACTTAAGTTGAATAATTAGATTTGATACCATAGTAGTTATTCTGTAATGAAAGATTGAGGAAAAGGGAAGATTCATCTTCCTGAGTTCAAATCTATTTGCATTCATTCACTAGCTGTGTAAACCTGAGCAAGTCACTTAATCCCATTTGCCTTATTCTTCTCATCTGTAAAATGAGATGGAGAAGAAAATGGCAAAAGACTCCATTTTCTTTGCTAAGAAAATCCCAAATGGGGTCACTAATTGTCAGACAATTATAACAGTTTTACAAACAATTAAATAAAAGTCTTATGTAATGATTTCCAAAGGAACACACATTTCTATCTTATTTGTACCTATAACACTGAAGAATTAAATTTTCTTCACCTGGAGATCAGTGTTCCATGAAATCTACTATAGGCATAAAATATTATGTTCAAGTGCCCATATATTATAAATGTGAACAAGTTGCTATATAAATGACAAAAGTAATTTACTCAGCTCTTTTAAAAAATCAGTTTAGTTGCCAAATATTGAAGAAGTTTTCCTGCATTTAAATTAGGAAGATGATACAAAGTTGTTTGAATTTTCATGACTCAGTAAGTCCAAAATAAGTAAAATTCAAAGAGGATACCTTTTTTTTTTTTTTTAATATAGTAGTAAATAGCTATCCAACATTTAGGGATATCAATATCAAAATTGTTCAAGAATAAATTGTTCTCTTCCTAGGTAAAAAGATCAGATAGGTAAATCATAGCCAAACATAATCCCCAAATCCAGGACTGTGAACACAGATCACCTGTGTTTACCTGAATGATTGGCTACAAATTAAATGATAATTGAAGGAAATTATTAACTAATATATGTTTCTGCTTACAGGAATAGAATTAGCAATTACTTTCCTGTTGAAAGATCATGTGGTCAGTCACTTGTACCCAGATTATACAAGTCTCTAGTAGTTAAAGACATTTTAACTGCTGACCTTAATAAAACCAGAAGGTTCACAGAAAGGTTCCACTAATCAATATTAAAATAGGTCATCTAGAGTCTAAAGATTAACCGAATTCTAACAACCCTTTCTTAAGAATCTTTTTCTTTCAACTTTTAACACTATGCTAGAAAAGAAGCCCTTCTGAATGTTTTCATTATAATATTGTTCATATGTTTTCCTTTATGTAAAATTCCACTTGCAAGTATTAGATCTTTAAGGGAAAACAATTAATGAGGTTTATTTATATGCAATTATAATTAATCAAATTACTAAAATGCATTTAAATAATACTTAAGCCTACTGAGCACCTGTTTGGTAAAGAAACAGATATGTGTCCTGGAGATCTCAGTTTTTGTCTTATTCCACTTGTGAAAATCTGTGTAGTCACCTTGAAAGTTGAAGTTTCATCTTCTCCATGAGATAGTAGATCTTTCACTGGGAACATATCCTTTTAACAATGTCCTATTGTTCTTGGGGAAATGACTCCAACATGGTTTGACATTCGGAAGCCAATTTATCACTTTCTTCCATCCTGTTCCTCAAAGGCATTAGTACATTAACTGCCTTATTAAAGTTACATTCATTTTATTTCCACTCCAAAGGAATATTTTACATTTGCATAATGCACCTATCAATAACACTTTGCAAGGCATTTATTAAATTTCTGTAATTAAGGTAAAGGAGAGATTAAGCTAAAATAACAAACTACTAAAATGTTGTATTGAGAACAGTAAGCCAACCAAAGAGTAGTTCATTAGATTTTTTTAAAAAATTATAATCCCTTGCCAAACAGAGCTGTTAAAATTAGAGCATATTATATTTCAGTACATTTAAATTTGATAAAAATCTGACAGTGTTTCTACTAACACCAATAAGGTACTGCCTGTAATTTCTGTGTAGCAATGAGAGCTTTCAAGAAAAGCCCCAAAGTTAAATCCCAAGCTTCTTACAATATCAAAATTGTTCAAGAATGAACTGTTATCTTCCTAGGTAGAATGATCAGATAGGGAAATCACAGCCAATATAATCCCCAAATCCTGGGAAGGGAAGACAGATCCTCTCTGTTTACTTGAATGACTGTCAGTGCAAAGAGAAATCTCACTGGTAGTTTGGGAAAGATTTTCATGAACTACCATTTGTTTCCTAATTAAGGACATTTATGTCTCTAAACAGAGTAATATAATACTATTAAAAGGATGAATGTCAGGTGTAACATATCTGTCTTGATTGCTGAGTGATTTAAAAATTAAATAATTGATGGAAATTTGTCTCACAACAAGGTGGCAATAATGGAGTGTGAAGGTTAGACCAGTGACTATAAATAAAGATCTTTTCCATTTTTGGATGAAATTTTGGCAATGTGAATTGTAAATATCACTTTCTATAGCTTTTCCTCAGGAAATTTTATCAGCCTGGGTTCCAGAAGGGGATTCTCTGCCCACAATAACTATAATTCAGAAGCCAATAAGGTAGCCCCTCCAGAGAGAAAGAGAGTTGAAGAAAAGAAATAGGGAGGGAAGAAGGGGGAGAGAAACAGAGACAGAGCAAGAGATAGTATGCCATAAGAATCCCAAGTTTCAAAGTAATTCTTTAAAGGGCAAAGTGAAAAAAAAAAGGATAACTAGAAAGTAAAGGCCTTTTATATCCTCATTTAGAAATTCTCCTCAAGCTATCTGGTTATTATTTCTGGGTACATCATGAACACAGAAAAGCAGTTATTCCCACATTTTAAAGTACCTCCAATTGAATGTTTAACCTTTCAGGCAACCACTGTCACTATCTAATGGCTATTTTACATCGAATCCGTAAACATGGCGAGCACACACAATTACCATTTCATAGCACTCCTAATGGGCTAAATGGATGGAAGGGAAATCAACCCATGGCCTCTGTGGTAGAGAGGGCTAGATGAAGAGATGTTTGCAGTGATTTCAGAAGAAAAATGTCATACCAGTCAAACTCAATTTTTCTATTAAATGGCAGGTCCTTTAAAGTGACCCCATTTTAAATAATTAATGCTATTTCCATGAGCTTCAGACTCTCTATAGATTATTCACAAAGAAGAATGATTATACTTTCTAATCCTGGTGTTATATTTAGTAACTTACACAAGCCTGTGGAGGACATGAACCTCTTAGTGCACTCAAAATAACCACCTCTCCCTAGTATTCATCACATGTCCATTGTTGATAAGTAACAGAGTTTATTTACTTGACACCAGCAAACTCTTTCCTAGCAGAGAACTGATTACTAAAATAAAGATAATGGTAATAATTACTAGCATTTATATAGACCCTGAAAGTTTACAAAGCACTTTACATTATATAATTTAATTATCATAACAACTCTGAGCAGCTTTATCCCCATTTTACAGATGAGGAAATGGAAGCAGAGGAGTGGATTATTCAGGCTCACATCACTGCTAAGTGTTTTAAGACCAGATTGAAACTCAAGATTTTCTAATTTTCACATCTAGTGCTCTACCATTGCATCACTCTATCTGCCTCTTTCTGTGATACAGTTTACATGCCACCATTTTCTATGCTGGAAGCTAAAACAATACCAGATGTGTTTTTTCCCCCCTCCAAAGATGTAAAATAAATGGAACCAAGTCATTTCTTCCAGATAGATATTTCATGCATAAAATTCAACTAGAATAGAAGAAAGACACTCTGAGAATCCCAGGCAAGGTTTATATGGAGGTCATAGGACACCATATACAAAAAGAATAAAAGAAGTTGAAAATCCAGGTTTTTTTTTTTTTAACATCCTCTTCTTTTGAAATATTTTATCATTTTTTTTACTACAACAGACATAATTCAACACTCAAAAAACCCTTTGCAATAGCATTCTCTGAGAATAATTAATTCAAAATATCTAGCCATCAATCAGGCAATGAGCTTTTCTTAAGTGACTACTAGTGCAAAGAACAAAGAAGAAATAGATAAATAAATAGATAAATCCCTGCTCTGGAGGAATTTGCAATCTAATGATGAAGTAAATATGGAAATAGTTATGTACAAACAAGTTATATACAGGATAAATTGAAAATAAACAATAGTGGGAAAACACTAGAAATAAGAATTGGAAAGGCTTCTTGGAGAAAGTGAAATTTTTAACTGGGACTTTAAGGAAACTGGAAAAATAACTGCCATTTTTACTTTTGTAATATTAGTAATTAACAAGTAAATACTATTAGTCTGGTTCTGTCAAGACTTCAAAAAAGATGAAAGTTGGAAGAGTCAAAAAAAGATATAAAGGAAATACTCCAGAAAAGATTTTAGGGCTGGAGGCATGAACAATTCAGCAGCATATGAAAAACCCAGGAACAATGATGAATTCATCAAAAAGTACAGATTACTTTCACATTTTTATTCATAGGCATTCATATGGTTAAGAATCCAACAGAAATAAAATTTAACTGACTAATTATCATAATTAAAAGTAGTATACCTCATTGAGTATAATTTGTTCTGGAAAAAAATAAAGAGAAAATAGTGGAACAGGAAAGAGCAGACTTTTATACAGAGGTGACAAACTTCCAATCCAAGCCACTGAAGGAGTTAGTGTCTATATCACCAAAAGAGAATAAGCTTCTGCCAATTCTAGCCTATGAGTTTCTATTCTTGTTAAGAGAACCAGAGGCACTCTAGATGAAAGGACCATTGTAATGCTCTCACAGAAAACACAAGAGTCATATTCATCTGAATCAGAGGATAGTAAGAGTAGACACTTCAGCTCATCTTCACATAGGGAACCAGAACAACCTGTCCATTACAGGAAGCATGGTGTATGAAAATCCCAGAAGTCTGATGTAGTTCAGGATAAAAATTCCATCCCAACATTCTTGCCCCGATCCAGGAGATAAAATGCTCAACTTGACCCCTTTGCCTAAGACCCCCTAAGTAATACATCTAGCTGAGCAATGGAATTACCCATCCAACACCAATGTTCTATCCTTTTGTAAACTTTATGAGGACTGTCCAAAGAAAGAAATGACTCTGAGTTCCTACTGGCCTAAAACTGCTTTAAACATGAAAGTCTACTACCATTATATTTTATACTTTACACATTTAATAAAATATATATGCTTATACATATGCAATTATAAATTATACTTTCAGTTCATACCCATTCCTTTCCCTTTCCCATAGACTATTTTTGAGAAAGAAAATCCCTGATTAGGAAGGAAGAAGAATCATAACTAAGGATTTTGCCTTTTCTAAATGACATGGCTTTTCTAAAATATAAATTAAGTAACTGATTGATAAGAAGCTTATTGATTAGAACTTCTGAGCTACAGTAACAGAACAAGGGGATTACCCTTAAAATTCAAGGTGGCAGTTACCCTATAGAGGCCCAACTTGTCAATGTTACTTCATTTGGTACAGTAACTTGGAGAGTGTTTCAAGATTTAGAAACAGTTTTACACACATTATTATACACAGTAGCTTAGAGAGCGTTTCAATATTTAGATATAGTTTTACACACATTATTCCATATAAATATCACTACAACTGAATGAGATAAAATTCCTGGTATTGTTAACTTATGCCATGAATATATTCTATAATATCTCCAGTACAATTTGTTCAGCCAGAACCTTATATTATTGGGGACATATATTGGGGACATTTCTATACCTTTGCTTTGATAGGGTGGCACAGGGTATAGAATGTCGATCAGGAAGTCAGGAAGACTAAATATGGGACCTTAGACAAGACATTCAACTTCTACTTTCCTAATTTACCAAAACTGTAAAATGGGGGATAATAATAGAATATATTTTCTAGGATTATGTTAAGGGAAAAAAGAGAATTATTGTAAAGTCCCTAGCACAACTGCTGTTTAGATATTATTACAACAATAGAAATTAGAACTGGTAAAGGCCAATTCTAGGCCAGTAGGGGCACAGGGTTGTAAATTGTAAATTATAGAAAGTTGTAGTAAGGGGGAAAAAATGACAAACATACAGTAAGCACTTAACAATGTTTCTTTCGGTCCATAACTTTAGATCCAGCAATACTTCTACTAGGTCTATATCCTAGAGATCATAAAAAAGGAAAAGGATCCACATATATAAAACTATTTATCTTTGTAGTAGCAAAGAAATATAAATCAATGAAATACTCATTAATTGGGGGATAGCTGAAAAATGTGGTATATGAATTTAATAGAAAATTACTGTTAATAAGAAAAGATGAGCAGGTAGATTTCAGAAAAACCCAGAGAGACTTGCATAAAGTGATGCTGAGTGAAGTGAACAGAACCAGGAGAACACGGTACATAGTAGCAGCAACATTGTGTGATAGTCAGCTTTGATAGATACCTCTCTTTTCAGCAACATAGTGCTCTAAGACAATTCCATGAGACTTTTGATAGAAAATATTATCTGCATCCAGAGAAAGAATTATAGAGTCTGAATGCAAACCAAAATATACTAGCTTCACTTTTTTTTCTTCTTTTTTATGTTTTTTTTTTCCATGTTGTTCTAATTCTTTCACAACATGACCAACATGACTGATGTGGAAATATATTTAAGATTATTATACATGTAAAACCAATACCAGATTGCTTGCTGTCTTACACTGTGGAAAGAGGAGAAAGAAAAAATAAAACAGGAGATTGAAATCTTATAAAAATAAATATTGAAAACTATTTTTACTTGTAATTGGAAAAAATGCTAGAAATTGGGCAGATATTTGTTTCCTTTCCTTCAACCCCCCCCAAAAAACCCACTTAATTGTGCTAATGTTTAAGGCAATACTATCACTAGATATTTTAAAATTTAAATACATTTATATTTATATATTAGATTAGCTTGGCCCAGTGGAAAGTCTTCTCTACTGGGATTAAGAAACTCAGGAATTCAGTTCTGTGTTTACTGTCATTGCTGAAAAGCTTGGATTAGGTGATCTCTAAGTAAGCTTCATATACATTGAAATTATATGAATCTATATTTTACTAAGAAGAAATAAACTTATTTCTGTTCAATACATCTTGATGGGTGAAATTTTTTTTTTTGTTATTTTTGATGTTATATCTCACAAAAGGAATTCTGCAGTATTCAAGGTATAAAGAATTAGTGGTTTGTCTGTGAGTTCCAAAGGAATAAAAAGCGATTAGGATCTCCAAATACAGATCACTCATGGGAAAGAGCACACTCAGATGCTTTTCCCTGTCTTTTTTAACAAGTGCATTTCCTAGTAAATGGGAATTGTTTCAAACCAGAAAGAAAAATGCCCATTTAGCTATCTGTACTGAATACCTCAGGGGAACATAGCAAATGTCTGACATTGTACAGTACAGTAATGTTGATCATGACAGAAACAGTATGTGACCTGCTGTCAGAGCACACTGGGACAAACCAAAAACATGTTCTAAATGTCCTCATAAATACATTACCCACCTGGGGGATGATTTCAGCCAATGACTACTGAAGGATAAGTTTGTCATCAACACACTGCACACTGAGGTCTTCTAGTCATAGAAGGTTTATCACTTTCTAAGATGCCATCTGGGGCAATTTCTACCATCATAGTCTCACATTTTTAGAGGCATCAGTTCATGTTTGGGGTATTTATTACTACAAACACATAAATGAATTTGTCTGACAAAATGACAGCTCCTGTAGCCTAATGATTTCTCACACATTTTACCACTTTTGATAAAAATTCAGTTGCTGCTTCCATATGGGAGGATTTATTTAGGAAGCTGTATTCATGGGCAAAACTTAAGAGAGCTCCAAAGCTGGAAGATTTCTTACCTTTAGATAAAGAGCAGTATCAACTTTTCATCATTTGATAGTCTTTCTTTAATAAAATGCAAACCTATATCTGATGAGTATGTAAGGATTTACTTCTTATAGGTCTTTAAAAGGATGATGGAAGCACAATAGACAAAGTGTGGAGCTTAGAATCAAAAAGAACTGAGCTGTATGACTCTGGGGAAGGCACTTAATCCTATTTGTGTCAGTTTCCTCATCTGTAAAATGAGATGGAAAACGAAATGGCAAATTATTCCAATAACTTTGTACCCCTAAAATCGGGTCACAGAATCAAATAGAATTGAAAAATGATGGAAAAAATTCTATAATTATATTTTTGGTATGATAAAAGATGAACTATAAAGTCATACCAATTTGGAAATTAAAAATATTGCAGAAATAGTTGTACTTATAATAACTATTTTGATATCACCCAATCTCTACTCAAGAGAAAGCACAACGTCATTTATTGAGGAGACAATATAATTTTGAATAAGAGTAATTTTTTTTATTCCTTCTGCTTCTCTCTTTTTAAATTTTTTTGAGGACACTATTCTTCATTTGAATTCTGTTCCAATCCTAAATGAAAACTATTCTCATCTGTAAACATCTTTCTGGAAGATATTTTTTTTTTTGCCAATTTTCATATCAAAGATAAACAAAAAATGCTTCCAACAGGTATTTAAAAGTTACAGAAATGTTATACTTTAAAAGACTACTGCAATGAATATCTTCTAAATTAAAATTATCTTTTCCTCTAAAGTAATTTTAAGAGGAAATATATCTATATATTAAGTGTATCTATAAACATTCAACATTTTGTCCATAGATACAGCTAGTTTATATTGGAGAATTATATAGGAGAGAAAAATCATATGAATAAATCTGCTGTTAACCTGTAGTTGGTGGACTTTCAGATGTACTCATTCAAATCACAAATCTCTGTATCAGATTTAATTATAAAACTCCTTGAAATCCATAGAGTTTTATGGCATTAATGCTATTTGTCCTACATGTCCATGACATAACCACTTCTCTAGGATAAACCATTACTACCTTTGATCTAGATAATATTTGTTTTTCTCAAGGCCTCTAACATTTCCTTTGTCCAATGAATCCTACAAGTGGCTCTCAATGTAATCTTACTAAAACCCTATTTTCTTCATGATATTCCCTTACTCAAAATATTTTAATAACTTAATAGTGTTTGTAAGACAAATTCAATTTTCATGACCAAATAAGGAATAAAATCTATTCAGATCCCAAACAAATTTCCCATATCTTATCTCCATAAATTTTTCATATTAGCCAAATTACATCTGTCCACTGAACATCCCTACATGCTATGTGCTTTTTCTCTCACTCAACATTTATGATTTTTACTTCCTTGCCATCCAATATACTCTTCAAGATATGGGTTCTAACATTTTGTTGTTTTTGATGTTTTATTGACCTTTCTGGCAGTCTAATGAAGTCTATATCTACCTTCTTAGAATGATATGTTTTTAATCCATAGGACTTCAAAAGGGAAACTAATTATTCTGAAATAAAACTGGAATTTTATTCATTGAAGTTAAGAAACCACCTGAAATTTATGGATTTTATGAATCTCATTGGAGTCAGTGAGCCTTTTGTTAAAAGCCTTTATCTTAAGATACTGCCATAATCATTTATCCTCTTTCAAATTAGTCTGATTATTACAGGACTGAAATCCTAAAGTACTGATAAGTAACGTATTGTAGTTTTATATAACATGTGCATGCTTATGTACATATGTTTATACACATAGAGTACATACACACATGTATGTATATATATATTTATAGAGACACAAAGAGACAGAGACAGAGAAAGAAAGATTCACATAATATAATTAATTAAGTTCTCATGTGTCTGTCTTTTCTCTTCAAAAACACTTTTAGCTCCAGGAAGCAAGGAAGGACCATGCCTTTCACACACACACACACACACACACACACACACACACACACACACACACACACACACACGTGCGTGCACATGCTTTCCTGTGTGTGTGTGTGTGTGTATGTATATCATCCACAACATTTAGTATAATGATATTCACACAGTAGTTGGTTTGTATATTTTCTAGTTATTTCTTTTAAACAGTCATAAAGCTAGAAAGGTTCTTAGATGTTATTTAGCCCAAAACTCCTCATTTCATAGTTAAGAAAACCAAGGTCCAAATCTAGCTATTCAATGAATTTTCAAAGCTTAAAACCACACCCAAGACTCTTGACATCCAGTTTAAGTGCTCTTTTCTCTACATTATACCACATCTCTTACCATGAAAGAAAAAAAAAAAAAAAGAGTCCTAGGAAGATGAAAATCCAAGAGGAGTAAGGCAATAATAAAAGAGCACACAGCTAGCTTGAGATCAAGTAACAAGACTCTACTCAATTTTTACCTCCCACACTGAAAGAACTGGTTGATTTGATTAGTGAATCACCATTACTGATCACTGAAAAAAAGTTAAATAACAGATGCTTCAAGAGGAAAAATCAAATATCTCTATTTTCTATTTAATAGGGTAGGTTTGGCAAGTCATATCCTGATAAATGACTGATTCCCAATGAAATATGGAAGATATTTTTACCTCTATAACTATGGTGATAACTAAGACTTAGCATAGCTTTATTCAGAATAGATCATGATGGACTAATTTATTAACTTTCTTTACAAATTACCACACAGGCAGGTGAAGGGAATGACATCAATTAACTTTTATTTACTGAAGGCCTATAGGTACTGTGCTAAGCTTTGAGGATACAAGTGCAGAGATGGAAAGAATCCTTACATATATGGTAATGAGAAGAAAATTAATTTTAAAATGTATAAAATAAAAAGAAAATATATATTTTAAGTATCAAGTTAATATAATTTGTATATGCATATATACATATTTATATGTAAAGTGTTGAATAATTACATTGTAGTTTTGGAGGGAGGTAATTAATAGTTAGAGGGATCAGTCAAGTCTCTGTACAAGAAATCGTGCTTATGTTATATCTTTCTCCCCTCCATTAATTAATTAATTTTTAATATACATTGCTTTATGAATTATGTTTGGAGATAAAAATCTGAACAAAAGGGAAAAATCACGAGAGAGGAAACATGTGTTGATTTATATTCAATCTCCAATCTTTCTGGATGCAGATGGAGTTTTCTAGCAAAAGTTTACTGGGATTGTTTTGGATCACTGAACCACTGAGAATAACCAAGGCTTTTCATAGTTGATCACACATTCTTGCTGTTATTTTGTACATCTATTCCTGGTTCTGTCTGCTTGGCTCACAATCAGTTTGTGTAAATCTTTCCAGGACTTTCTAAAATCAGCTTGTTCATAATTTTTACAGAACTTCTACAGGAATGAAGAATATATTCCATTACCTTCATATACCAAAACTTGTTCAGCCATTCCCCAGTTGATGGGCACCTACTCATTTTCCAATTCTTTGCTTCCACAAAAAAGAGCTGCTACAAACATTTTTGCACATGTGGGTCCTTTACCCTCCTTTATGATTTCCTTGGGATACAGATTCAGTAATAGCACTGTTGGGTCAAGGTTATGCACAGTATGATAGCCCTTTGGGCATAATTCCAAATTGTTCTCCAGATACTTGGATCACTTCATAACTCTACCAACAATGCATTAGTGTTTTAATTTTATTACATCCTCTCTAACATTTATCATTTTTTTTTCTGTTTTTAGCCAATCTGAGAGGTATGAGATGGTTCCTGATAGTTGTTTTAATTTGCATTTATTTAATCATTAGTGATTTAGAGCATTTTTTATGACTATAGATGGCTTTAATTTCATCATCTGAAAATTGTCTTTTGATTATTTATCAATTGGGGAATGCAATATTCTTATAAATTCGACACAATTCTTTATATATTTTAGAAATGAGACCTTTATCAGACATACTGGCTATATTTTTTTTCCCCCAGCTTTGTATTTCCCCTTGAATCTTGTTGGTTTTGTTTGTGCAAAATTGTTTTAATTTAATGTAATCAAAGCTGTCCATTTTACCTTTCATAATGTTCTCTAGTTCTTTTTTGGTCATAAATTCTTTCCTTCTTCAAAGATCTGATAGGTAATTTTTTCCTTGATCTTCTAATTTGCCCATCATCCTTTATGCCCAAATCATGTATCGGTTTTGATGTCATTTTGGTAAGAGTATGAGATATATATCTATGCTGAGTTTCTTACATATTATTTTCCATTTTTTCCAGCAATTTTGTTAAATGGGGAGTTTTTATCCCAGAAGCTGAAGTTTGAGGGTTTATCAAATCCTAGATTACTATAGGCCTTGATTATTGTGTCATGTGTATGTAGTCTGTTCCACTGATTCACTACTCTATGTCTTAGCCAGTACCAAATGATTTTGATAACTACTACTTTATAATATAGTTTTAGGTCTGGTACTGCTAAGCCACCATCCTTTGTATTTTTCTCATTAATTTCCTTGATATTCTTGGCCTTTTGCTCTTCCAGATGAATTTTGTTATTACTTTTTGTAGTTCTTCTTGGCAGTTCAATTGGTATGGCACTGAATAAGTAGACCAATTTAGGCAAAATTGTTATTTTATTATTATATTATCTTGGCCTATCCATGAGCAATTGATATTTTACCAATTTTTTAGTTCTGATTTTACTTGTATGAGAAGTGTTTTGTAATTGTATTCATATAGTTAATGGGTTATTGCTTATGTTATATCTTAAAGAAAGTGTGGGACTCAGGTAGAAATAAGAAAGAAGTACATTCTAGGTATGAAAAATGGTCTATTAAAGACATGAATTTGAGAGATGAATAGTAGAATGTGAAGTATTGATAAAAGAGTAGTTGGATAGGATCAAAAATCTAAAGGGGAAAGTAATTTTCAATACTTTTTGTTCAGGTATGGTTAGACTAATTGGGTTCTGAAATCTCTCCCTACTCTGGGATACTTTAAATGTACTTACATATTTAATGTACAACTATGTAGTTTCTTTGATGATGTACATGTACTGAAGTAAGTCTATTTATTTTAATAGTCACCATGAATGGAATCATAGGTCTATATAGGATATAATTAACTCATGCAAACATTGATGTGTAATTTTAGATTTTAGATTTAGATTTTAGAAACCAAAAAGTACACATCCTAGAAGCCAAAAGAAGCCACTGGAGTAAAATGAATAATGAGATCACATGGTCAGATAAGAAATTAAGCAAAATTACTTTGAGGAATAGATGTCTATTCCATATATTGAGGAGACTCAAATCACAAAGATTAATTAGGAGACTTTTGAAATCTTTTAAGCCAGAGGACTAATGAGATGAATCTCTCTAAAGCTAAGTTTTGAATGCAGAGAATAGGAAATATGTGAGAAATACTACAAAGATAGAAGCAATATAATTTGAGAACTGATTGGATATGTGAGATGAGGAAGAGGAAGGGATCTAGACTAAAGCTGAAGTTATGAAGACAGACATGATAGAAAGAGTTCAGCAAGACATTCAACCTAATAACCATAAACAAAGAAAAGTACAAAATGTCCCCAATTTTGTGAAGTCTCCTTTTACTACCACAGTAACAGTGACTGAGTGCTGGAAAAAGGAGGAGTCAAGATGCCAGAAAAATCACACAGTCTTGCATTTCTATAAATGTTAATATTTTGAATTGCTATATCCATTAATTGCCATTAATATGATCAAGAAGGGTCTTCTTTAGTGAAAATGTCCCTATCTTCAGTCCATTTAATAATATTTTTATCAATTATATAAATTCGAAAAGTTGGTTAAGTCAGTATAATAGACTTTATCAAGATCTACTCTATGTCAAACACTTACTAAGCTCTGGGGATACAAAGAAAGCTCATAAAAGATAGTTTTTTGACCTAATTTTAAGGGGAAACATATTTGAAATATGCTATACAGGGGATGTTTGTCCAGTTATGATTGAAATAAATGGTCCCTGAGGATTGACCTTACTTATGGATGCTCTAAATCTATTTATAATCTCAATATACAATTGATTAGTGGATTCTTTGATGATGTGCTTGCACTGAAACCTGCCTAACCCTATATAACCCATTACTTTGACAGAACAGAAACCCAAGTCAAAATATTACATATTACATAATTATCACTTGCAAACACTGGGCCCCCATTCCACTAAACATTTATTTCAGGTGCAGTTAACATAAATTGAGAAATTTAATGAATGACAGTTTCCAAGACTGAATTATCAACTCTCTTAATGCTCATTAATAGTTTGTCACAGTTGGGTAAATTTTCCAACTCTTAAGTTATATTAAAACAGAACTGACCAAATATTATTCCAAGGGGCTGTTGAAGAAAAATACTGTTCACCTCCTTACAAAGGTGATGGACAAAAACGTTCAGAATAAAACAGTTCTTTTTTTTTTTTTTTTTTTGGACATAGTTATTATGGGAATATTTTTTTGACCATGCACATTTTTGGAGTTGTTGTTTGTGGACATATAAAACAATGAAAAAGAGTTAGGAACTGAAAATAACCTTTTTGAAGTTATTTTTAATTAAAGAAATTGAAACATTTATTTTATTGGACAGGCTATGACTGATAGTTAATAACCAACTGTTCTTATTTATTACATTATTCAGACTTTAAAATACTTTGTTCAAGATGGACTAATCTCAATGTGTTTTTTGTTTGTTTATTTTGTGTTGTGATTTTATATCTTTTAATGCATAGAGAATCTCTTTTATAATATTATCCTCATTTCTGATGAGATACAGAAGTTAAGTTAGTAGCAAAATACTTTTGAGGATGGGTAGGGTGAAAGGAGAGAATAAATGGGAAGAAATACCATTATCAATAGTAATTATAAAATAAGAATTTTGAAGCATTTCTCTGATAAGGCCTTGTTTTTCAAACACAGAAGAAACTAGGTCAATTTATAAAAAATAAGAACCATGCATCAATTGATAAATGATGAAAAGATATGTTATATGCCCAAAGGGCTATAAATTCATGCATATCTTTTGTTCTAACAATACTACTATAAGTCATGAATACTAAAAGAGATTTGAAAAAGAGGGGCAAAGGAAAAGGATCTATATGTATAAAAATATTTGTAGCAGCTCTCTTCTCAGGTCAAAGAATTGGAAATTGAGCGAATGCCCATCAATTGGGGAATGGCTGAATAAATTGTGGTGTATGATTGAATATTGTTCTATGGGAAACGATGAGAAGGAGGAAAAAAAAACAACACTGGAAAGTCCTCCACAAAAGCAAAGCAAAATGAAATGTACTGTAATAGAAAGTAATAGCAATGTTCTGAGATGATCAGCTGTAAATGATTTTGCTATTCTCAGCAGTACAATGATCCACGACTACTCAGAAGGACTTATGATGAAAAATCTTATCCATACCCAGAGAAGGAAATGACTGTGTCTGACTACAGATTGAATCATACTTACACTCACTCACTTTCTTCTTTCTGTCTCTGTCTTTTAACATTATTTTTCTTGAAGATTTTTTTTATTAGGGTAGGAAATCGATGTTTTTTTCACAACATGACTTTCATGGAAATATGTTGCATAACTTTACATGTGATTCTTAATGAGGGAGGGCATGGGGATAAGGGAGAGAATATGGAGCTCAAAAGTTTAAAAATTGTAAAAAAATGTTTTACATGTAACCAGGGAAATATTAAATAAATAACATTTTCTTTAAAAAGTTAATTTCCTTCTCCAAAATTACACACCCAGTAAATATTATTTTACAACAGGCCTTTAACTTCACTATCTGTGTTCTTTTTGTTACACTATGGGTTCATGATTTTTTTGGGGGGACATGAGAAGAGTACAAGTTGATTCCATAGGAAAATGATGATGAAAGAGTCTTCCATCTCAATAAAATGGTAGGTGACTGAAGCTGTAGAGTATTAAACATGATGCTATCCATGGGACATTGTGTTGATTAGTTTTACTTTATTCTTTTTCTTTGTTATGAAGTTCTTAGGGAATTTGGATGTTATTTCAACTTAAATATGACTTTAAAAACAAAAGCCATGAATTAAACTTTAAAATTTGTATTGGTCACATTAAAAGTAATGTTCAGACCATTCCTATTAGAATGCCTTGTGCAGTAAGCACTCTATTCACAGGATTTAGAGCTGCAAAAGAACATATTCTCATTTTAGACAAGGTTCAGAAATATGAGGTAAGTTGTAAGAGAGTAGGGAACAATGATTTATAATAATTTCTCTAAATTGTCCAAGTGGCTTTTCTCAATCCTTATTCTTTTTGACCTCTCTAAATCCTTTAGCATCCTCTACTCCATCATATTCTCTCCTCTATAAGTTTTTATTGCAAGATTCTTTCTTGATTCTCTTCACCTTTGTCCTATTTTTCTGGATCTGCATCCAACCTATGTCCACTAACCTTGGGTATCCTTCAAAACTCTAACTTAAAACTTCTTTTTTTTTTCTCCCTCTATACTATCTCACTTGTTGATCTCATCAGTTTCCATACATTCAATCATTTCTATGTAAAAATTCTAATATCCATTTATTCAACCCTAATCCAATGTCCAATCTCTCAGCTTCCTAAAGCACAGGTCAAACCATGACATGAACTTCAATGGCTCCCTATCAACTTCAGGATCAAGCACATAAGTCTCTTTTGGGCATTCAAAGCTCTTCACAACTTGGCTCTTTATTACCTTTCTGGTTTTCTAATATTTTAGGTCTCCACATACTTTATGATCTACAGATATTGGCCTTTTTGCTATTCCTTGGACAGGATACTACATTTCCTAACCATGAAAACATAGGATGTTTCCCATTTTCAGAATGTGCTCTTTTTTCTTCTCTTGGCTTGTTAACTCTTATTGTTTAATTCACATCTCTTATTTGTCAAGAAGTCTTTCAAATCTGTTAGATGTGAAATTTCCTTACTTCTGAGAATGCCATCAATTTATCCTGCATTTATATTGTATGAGCATGGATGTTTGTATCTTAGCACCTCTATTAGAATGTGAGCTCCCTGAGAGAAAAGATTGTTTTTTGCCTTTTTTTGTGTCTACTGCACTTATCACAGTGTCCAACAAAGAGGGAGGTGGAAGGAAGAGAGACACTGAGAGACAAAGAGAAAGACAGAGGACAGAGACAGAGAGAGACAGAGAAACACAGAGAGACACAGAGAACTTAAGTTCTTGTCAACTTGACTTGTTGCCAACTTAATTATTTCTACAAATCCAGTGTTTTTAATGCAAAGAAAGTATTCAATAAATACTACTTTGCTGATTTCTTCTAAAATTAAACTCCTAAGGGAGATATAATATTTATTTTCTGCATGAGAACTCATTTAATTTATTTCCTAAATAATATATTGATCATGAAAAGATATTTTCATGAAAAGTCTTTTTTCCCCTTTGTTTGTAGCCATGATCAAAATGAACAAAATCTAGTCTATTTTCTTGCAGCTCACTTTTCATAATGTTTTATTAGAGAAACTTATTCCCAAATTCTTGATCTTTTAGATATATTTGATTTACAGCAAATTATATTCCAGTATCTATGAAAGATCACAATAACAGTGCACCAAAATATTCCCCAATAAGTGTATTATTGACAAAATATTCTAAAAGAGAACACTGATTGCTCAAAAATAAAGGGAAACTATTGACATTGATAGTAAGCAAATACTGTAGAATCCTGGCTAATAAGTGCTGACATCAGGTTTTAGGTGGATTTAAGCAGTTGAATGTTTAGGTTCACTACCTGCCCTAGAACCACCACCATCAACAAACACACACACACACACACACACACACACACACACACACAGGCATGCACACAAAATTAGTTCTAAAATGTAGTGGGGGAAAACATTGTACCAGTAATGAGCTCATATAAATGCTTGAACACTACCTTGCTATCTCCTTGTGATTGTTTAACTCATTACTGTTCAGTATTTTGATAGATTAACTGGATATTTATGGCAGACTAAAATTTAAGTAGGAAACTCTTCAGAAGAATAATTCAATATGAAGTCATGAGAGAGGAAAAAAAAAACGACAAATAATTCTCCACTTAATACATAGAAGTGAGTGAATGTAAGGTAAACAAGGGACTATCTGTGGGGCAAAGCTTTAGAGAATTTTTTCAATAACTTTAATGGAAGAGTGAGAAAATAGAAAATTAAGACTTAATCAGACCATAATAATCCACATTCCTATCAAATACAAAGCATTTTCCTAAAAAATAATGCTATGGGTTCAATTGTAATTTATCAGCAGAAGTCCAACTTTAACTCATAAAAGAAACCACACCAAATTGCAATTGCTTTGACTACATGATTTTGACTGATACAGACACTGAAATATAGTAGTCTTATCCTTTCTTTTCAGAAACACAACCACATTTTGTACTATAAAGTCCTTTAGGGTAGCATCTAGTTGATGGAGTCCCAGAATCCCAATGTTGTAGAAGGATTTATGAGTTCATCTAATGCAAATCCATCCTAGGATCCCCTGGACAATACTGTGGACAAATGACCATTTAGCATCTGCTTAAATAAACCCAATGGCAGTGAGCTCATGAATTTAGGAGAAAGTCCTTTCCCTTTTGGCTGAATGTGCTGCAATTAATTCTTAGGAACTTCTACTTACTGTGAAACTTTTGCTTATCTTGAGCCAAAAACTACTTTTAAAAAAAATCTACTCATTTGTCCAAGTTCACTGCTTTAGAATCAAGAATAACAGATCTAATATCTTTTTCATTTGAAAAGCCTTAATATAATTGAAGACATTAATTATATTATGTACAATATAATATATATATCATATATGATATAAATATATTTTATATATTGTATTCCATTTCTTTCCATCCTAGTCTTTTCTTTTCGTTACTAAACACTTCCAGTGTTCAATCATTATCACAATTTAACTCTGTGAATAGTATTTCTTTTATAGATAGATGATCACATTTTAAAAAAAAATTTAAAATTTTTTTTATTAATTTCATAATTATAACATTTTTGACAGTACATATGCATAGGTAATTTTTTACATCATTCCTTGTATTCCCTTCTGTTCTGAATTTTCCCCTCCTTCCCTCGACACCCTCCCCTAGATGGCAGGCTTTCCCATACATATTAAATATGTTCTAGTATAACCTAGATACAATATATATGAGCAGAACCGAATTTTGTTGTTGTTGTTGTGGTTGCTGCTGCAAAGGAAGAATTGGATTCGAAAGGTAAAAATAACTTGGGGAGAAAAACAAAAAATGCTAACAGTTTAAACTCATTTCCCAGTGTTCCTTCTCTGAGTGTAGCTGATTCTGTCTATCATTGATCAATTGGTATTGGATTAGCTCTTCTCTATGTTGAAGTTATCCACTTTCATCAGACTACATCCCCATACAGTATCATTGTTGAAGTGTATAATGATCTCCTAGTTCTGCTCATTTCACTCAGCATCAGTTTATGTAAGTCTCTCCAAGCCTCTCTATATTCCTCCTGCTGGTCATTTCTTACAGAGCAATAATATTCCATAACATTCATATACCATAATTTACCCAACCATTCTCCAATTGATGGACATCCATTCATTTTCCAGTTTCTAGCCACTACAAAAAGGGCTGCCACAAACATTTTGGCACATACAGTCCCTTTCCCTTCTTTAGTATTTCCTTGGGATATAAGCCCAGTAGTAGCACTGCTGGATCAAAGGGTATGCACAGTTTGATAACTTTTTGGGCATAGTTCCAGATTGCTCTCCAGAATGGTTGGATTCTTTCACAACTCCACCAACAATGCATCAGTGTCCCAGTTTTCCCACATCCCCTCCAACATTCATCATTATTTGTTCCTGTCATCTTAGCCAATCTGACAGGTGTGTAGTGGTATCTCAGCATTGTTTTAATTTGCATTTCTCTGATCAATAGTGATTTGGAACACTCTTTCATATGAGTGGAAATAGTTTCAATTTCATCAACTGAAAGTTGTCTGTTCTTATCCTTTGACCATTTATCAATTGGAGAATGGCTTGATTTCTTATAAATTAGAGTCAATTCTCTGTATATTTTAAAGATGAGGCCTTTATCAGAACTTTTAACTGTAAAAATGTTTTCCCAATTTGTTACTTCCCTTCTAATCTTGTTTGCATTAGTTTTGTTTGTGCAAAAGCTTTTTAATTTGATGTAATCAAAATTTTCTATTTTGTGATCAATAATGATCTCTAGTTTTCCTTTGGTCACAAATTCCTTCCTCCTCCACAAGTGTGAGAGGTAAACTGTCCTATGTTCCTCTAATTTATTTATGATCTCGTTCTTTATGCCTAAATCATGGACCCATTTTGATCTTATCTTAGTATGTGGTGTTAAGTGTGGGTCCATGCCTAGTTTCTGCCATACTAATTTCCCAGCAGTTTTTGTCAAATAATGAATTCTTATCCCAAAAGTTGGGATCTTTGGGTTTTTCAAATACTAGATTGCTATTTTTATTCATTATCTTGCCCTGTGAACCTAACCTATTCCACTGATCAACTAGTCTAATTCTTAGCCAATATCAAATGGTTGTGGTTAAAGCTGCTTTATAATATAGTTCTAGATCAGGTACAGCTAGGCTACCTTCATTTGATTTTTTTTTTTCATTACTTCCCTTAAAATACTCGAGCTTTTGTTCTTCCATATGAATTTTGTTGTTATTTTTTCTAGGTCATTAAAATAGTTTCTTGGGAGTCTGATTGGTATAGCACTAAATCAATAGATTAGTTTAGGGAGTACTGTCATCTTGATTATATTCGCTCGGCCTATCCAAGAGCACTTAATGTCTTTCCAATTATTTAAATCTGACTTTATTTTTGTGGCAAGTGTAATTTTTGTAATTTTGCTCATATAATTCCTGACTTTCCTTTGGTAGATATATTCCCAAATATTTTATACTATCGACCATTATTTTGAATGGAATTTCTCTTTGTATCTCTTGCTGTTGCATTTTGTTGGTGATGTATAAAAATGCTGAGGATTTATGGGGATTTATTTTGTATCCTGCAACTTTGCTAAAGTTCTGAATTATTTCTAATAGTTTTTTAGCAGAGTCTTTGGGATTCTCTAAGTATACCATCATATCATCTGCAAGGAGTGATAGTTTGATTTCCTCATTACCTACTTTAATTCCTTGAATCTCTTTCTTGGCTTTTATTGCCGAGGCTAGCGTTTCTAGTACTATATTGAATAGTAATGTTGATAATGGGCAACTTTGTTTCACTCCTGATCTTACTAGGAAAGTTTCCAGTTTATTGCCATTACATATGATGATTATTGACGGTTTTAAATATATGCTCCTGATTATTTTAAGGAATAGTCCATTTATTCCTATACTCTCAAGAGTTTTTAGTAGGAATGGATGTTGGATTTTATCAAATGCTGTTTCTGCATCTATTGAGATGATCATATGATTTTTATTAATTTGATTATTAATATGGTCAATTATACTAATAGTTTTCCTAATATTAAACCAGCCCTGCATTCCTGGTATAAATCCCACTTGGTCATAGTGTATTATCCTGGGGATGATTTTCTGAAGTCTTTTTGCTAATATCTTATTTAAGATTTTAGCATCAACATTCATTAAGGAAATTGGCCTATAGTTTTCTTTCTCAGTTTTCGATCTACCTGGTTTAGGTATCAGTACCATGTCTGTGTCATAAAAGGAATTTGGTAGGACTCCTTCATTCTCTATTTTTTCAAATAGTTTATATAGCATTGGAGTTAGTTGTTCTTTAAATGTTTGGTAGAATTCACATGTAAATCCATCTGGTTCTGGGGATTTTTCTTAGGGAGTTGGTTAATAGCTTGTTCTATTTCTTTTTCTGAAATGGAACTATTTAGACTATTTACTTCTTCCTCTGTTAGTCTGGACAAGCTATATTTTTGAAGGTGTTCTTCCATTTCATTTAAGTTATTGAATTTATTGGCATAAAATTGGGCAAAGTAGCTCCTAACTATTATTCTAATTTCCTCTTCGTTAGTGGTGAGTTCTCCCTTTTCATTTTTAAGACTAACAATTTCCTTTTCCTCTTTCCTTTTTTTAAATCAGATTTACTAAGGGTTTGTCTATTTTGTTGGTTTTTTTCATAGAACCAACTCTTAGTTTTATTAATTAATTCAATTGTTTTTTTTACTTTCAATTTTATTAATCTCACCTTTTATTTTTAGAATTTCAAGTTTCGTGTTTGTCTGGGTTTTTTTAATTTGTTCCTTTTCTAACATTTTTAGTTGTAAGCCCAATTTATTGATTTTCTCTTTCTCTATTTTATGCAAGTAGGCCTCTAGAGATATAAAACTTCCCCTTATTACTGCTTTGGCTGTATCCCACACATTTTGGTATAATGTCTCATTATTGTCATTTTCTTGGGTGAAGTTATTAATTATGTCTATGATTTGGTGTTGCACCCAATCATTCGTTAGTATTTATTTTTTGGTCTATTTTCCCCTGGCTTTTTATTGAATATAATTTTCATTGCATTGTGGTCTGAAAAGGATGCATTTACTATTTCTCCCTTACTGCATTTGATTTTGAGGTTTTTATGTCCTAGAATATGATCAATTTTTGTATAGGTTCCATGAACTGCTGAGAAGAAAGTGTACTACTTTCTGTCTCCATTGAGCTTTCGCCAAAGATCTATCATATCAAACTTTTCTAGTATTCTATTTCCCTCTTTGACTTCTCTCTTTTTTTTTATTTTGTGGTTTGATTTATCTAATTCTAAGAGTGCAAGGTTGAGATCTCCAACTATTATACTTTTCCCATCTATTTCTTCTTGCATCTCTCTTAAGTTCTCTTTTAAGAATTTAGCTGCTGCACCACTTGGTGTATATATGTTTAATATTGATACTGCTTCATTATCTATGCTGCCCTTTACAAGATATAATGCCCTTCCTTATCTCTTTTAATTAAATCAATTTTTGTTTTTGCTTGATCTGAGATGAGGATGGCTACCCCTGCTTTTTTGGCTTCACTTGAAGCATAGTAGATTCTGCTCCATTCTTTTATCTTTATTCTGAATGTATTACCCTGTTTCAGGTGTGTTTCCTGTAAACAACCTATAGTAGGACATAGTATTTTCACTTTTTGTTGTTTGTTTGCTTCCCCCCCCCTTTTTATCTGATTTTTGTTGCATAGAATGTCAAATGTGTAAATATGTTTAAAAGATTGCACATATTTAACCTATATCAGTTTGCTGTCTGGGGAGGGGTGAAAGAGTTAGGGAAAGGAAAATTTTGGAACACAAGATTTTATTGAGATGAATGGTGAAAGCTATCTTTGCATGTTTTTGGAAAAATAAAATGCTATTAAATATAAAAAAATAAATAAAATAACATGTAGACCTTAGAGAGGCTTTAGAAGTCTGATAATTCAAACCTTCATTTTATAATTGAATAAAATAATGACCAGGCAATGATTTGCTGAAGACATACTTGTATGCAATATTTGAACATTTGTACTCTCTGACTTGAGAGTCCACTGCTCATTCTCATGGTACCAGAACAATAAGACTTATGAAACTAATGGACTCATTATTACTATATTTTCTTTTCCATATCCATTGAAACATTTTGGCATGCAAACAGTTACTTAATAAAGCCCCTCAATAATACAGTGTGGGAAAAGAATCTATACAATTAAATGAAATCACAGACATAACTCATGGTTTATCAATGTATATATACTGCTTGTATATGAATGTGCTTTATTGGATCCTGAATCTAAACAACTGATTGAAGCTCTTCCTAGATTTGCCCAGCATTTTATGAAACTTATTATTCTTATCTGACATAACTGTAATGTAACAGACTATAGTGACATTTGATTATATTCTTTTTTATTATTGCTTTGTAGCAAATTGTTCTCACCAATCAGTGATAAAACTACAGGGGTGATAATGGTGTTAACATACAAACTCAACTTATACTACTTTTATAAATGCAATAAAAAAAGAATAAACTAAAGAAACTTTGTCCATAACAGTATACAGACCCATTCACTTCATTTAATCAAATCTCCCAGAAAATATCATCTTCAGAAATATTACTTCCCTGCATTACACCTATTAGATGAGAAAATATTTGTATGTACCAAAGAAAATAATGCAGACCATCTCTTTCATACTTATTTATTTCTCTTAAAACTTGCCCTTCAACTATCTAAGCCTTCTCAAATAGAGTAGATTAAATATATATATATATATATATATATGTAGATGTGGATTGAGTATATATATGTATATATATATGTGTGTGCATGTGATTTTATTTAAATATTGAGATTATTAAAATTCAAAATGGTTAAAAATTAAAGAAAAAACAAATTAACCATTTTTGTCATATTTATGGCATATTTACTAATAATTATTAAGAGAACAAAAATAGAACAAAAAACCCTAGTGGATATTTTGTGGTTTCTAGATATTCACACTCTCCACCTTCTGAAAAAGAAAATTCTTAGTAATTTATGCATGATGTATTTCTTTATAGGAACACTCATATACATATTAAAATTAATTTCCACCTATATTTAATATACATTAAGTTTTTTTCAATCTTTATTTCACAAAAATCATAGGAAATCATAGGGAGAATAAACCTCAAAAGCTATTTATAACTGGAAAAGAATCAAACTTTTTTTCCTACATCTAAACACATAATTTTTCCATATTTTAACTTAACTTTTAGCAAGAAAGAATCCACTATATCTTGAGCTAGCTGATTCAATTTTGTATATTTCTAATGGTTAGAAAACTTCTCTGACATAAAGCCTAAATTTGTATCCTTGGAATTGCCCTTCCTTACTCCTAATCCTTCCTTGTCCAAATAATGCATTTGGAGTCATGCAGAACTTAGTTCACATTTTGCTACATACTCTTAATTTTCCGTGTAATCTTGAGTAAATCTCTGTTTCTTTGGGTTTCCTTATCCTTACATCTATCATATTGTGTACATGTATGTATATATATATATGTATATACATTATATATGTATATACATACGTATATATTTATATAATTTACAACATATAAATGCATACATAGAAACAGAGAGACACAGAGACAGAGGGAAAGAGACAGAGACACAAAGAGACAAAGAAACTTCTGTAAACCTTGCAAAAAATATATATATATATTTATTTATGGTGTGGGTATGAATCTATATGACATTCTAGATCTTTAAGCTTACTATATAGCTTTCATGCCATAGCATGAAAAAAAAATCTAAATAATAGTCCTTCAAGCGCTAGAAAATAGCTTTAATCTCCCCCATGAATCTTTAGTTCTTTGGGCTAAGCTTCTATATTTTTTAGCCCAATCTTTAAAAGACATCAATTCAAGGTGCTCTACCATCCTGTTTGGTCTCCTCTGTCCATTTTTCAATGTCCATCCTAAAAAGTAATGTGTTTCAGCTGTAATGTGGCTAGAGTCCAGTGGGACTATTCCAACCTAATCCAAAATCTACTCTCTCTCTTAACACAGCTGAAGGTTTTATTATCTTTTCCCCCATATTGGACCATGGAATCACATAGTTTGAAGACTACTAAAATCTTTACAGCATTTTCAAACTGAATGATATCTAATAAAGTCTCACCTATCTTACAGCTGTTATTATTACTCACAATTATGAAATGTTATAGCTTGTATATGATTCAATATGCTAGCCTGTCAAGAGATAAGAGATTTAGGGGTTCTCAATTTGCCATTAATTTCTTCTCTATCCAGCACTCTCATTGCTTAATATTTGTGTAATTTTTAAAAATATGAAAGTATGTTGCTATCAAAGTCCTTGATGAAAGTGTTAAACACCATAGAACAGGCAGAGATGGCTAGGGAATGTCATTACAAACTTCCTTCCAAGTTAATATCTAAGAACTAATGACTATGATTTACATTATGCAATTGAACCAGTATCTGTATTTACCTAACTGGACTAAAATCTAGTTCATCATGGGGCATCGTTAGGTTTTCTTTTAGAGAGCAAGAGAGAATGAGAGTGAAAGAGAGAGAGAGAGAGAGAGGAGATAATATGAGATGAGATTGGGAGGAGCAGGGGGGGTGAAATATGAGGGGACTGGTCCAAAATACCAGGGGAAAATAACTTCTGATGAAGAGAAAAGTGATGATGTGGCAATTTTTTTTTTAAGAGAGAAATGGGGAAAATAGACAATGGAAAAGTGAGCTAGCCCTAGTGAAATACAAAAGACCAGAGAAAATATTGATAGATGAATGATGCAAAATGAAATGGAATAATAACAAAAGGAAATCTTACAATTTAGAATTAAAATATATAAGACTAATACAATGACTGATTATGATCAGTAAAAGGAAAACAGAGCTACTATAAAAAAGTCAAGAAGAGAAAACTCTAAGTTTGAAATAATCTTTTTGGGGAGCTTCAATTTACATGTCATTTTTTATCACAATGTATATTCTATTAAGGCTAAAGCTTCCTTTATTATTTGTATAGGAAATAACTTTGTGGTGGAAATAACTATTGAATATTCTATTCTATCTGTTCAGCTCATTCTGGCACCAATGGAAATTTGGAGAGTTAAATGGGTACAAGGTAAGTTGGTGAGAAAATAACATATTCTTCAAGATAGTGACTCCAGAATAAATAAGAACTCATAATCATTGAATAGGTTGTTTGCATATGTGTGTGTGTGTGTGTGTGTGTGTGTGTGTGTATTTTAAAACAACATAAATACGCTAACAAAAATAATGCTTTATTGTAGGGATTTTTAATTTTATAAATCAACATAAAATAGAAAAAGAAACTATATATCTTTATTAATGATTTTTCAAATCTTGATATTACTAAGAATTTAATAAATGCAGCTATTTCTATTTTTCAGACACTAAAATTAAATCAAATTATTTTTCAAGACCACTGAGTTGCTAAGTTATGTCAAAAATCTTAAAAGCTTGTATTATGCATATTGTTAATTACTGTACTATGGTACTCAATATTTCATGTAGAAAGCTACTTTATAAAGAGGTGGAGAGATCACTGGTGATTGCTAGCTCAGGGGATATTTAGGAGGCCAGAATCTAATGAAGTAAGAAAAGCAATTGACTTTGAGTCAAAACCCTTCCATCTGAGTCCTAACTTTAATATGCTGCATGTGTTTGAACTTGGTGATTGCATTTTTGGAATTCTTTCAGTTTTTTTTCCTTCCTTTAACTTAAGGTGTGGGTTTATAGTATTTTGAAATTATGCATGAATTCTATTCTCTTCTGAAGAGTTGACAGGAAAAGAGAGATTCATTTTGCTCACCTCCACAGGATAGAACCAGAAATAATAACTAAAAATTACAGAGGTACAAATTTTAGCTCTAAATAAAGATAAATTGCTTAATTGAAAAAAAAACTATCATAAAGTAGATTGTCATTCCTAAGAAGAAAGCAAAATTTTTCATCACCACACACTGAAGATAATATAGAGTAGCTTCCTACATAGTTTGTGTTGGACTAAAAGAAATTTGAAGTTCCTTATAGTTCTTGATGTTATGATTCTTGAATTTTAGGAGTAAGAATTTAAAATAAATACCATTTTTCTCTGAAATGACTATATCTATTCAGACTAGCATTTCAATTTTAATTTAAATTCAGCTCTTAGTCCTTATAATGTGACAAAGACTTGATATTTTATTATTACCATAAGACACGAAGCCTATGGCTCTTACTTCATATTCGTTTCAATTTGAGGAAAGTAGCCTTGTTCCACCACTCTTTCATTGCAAGGGAGCTCATTTTTTCTTTTCCCTTCCAAGACTTTATATCCTTCTCATAGCAATCATTCATTCCCTTCAATGACCTCGTTAATTAAAATATCACAATGACATTCCATGTATATTAGAATATGACTTTATTTTTGAATAGCACAAAAGAACTATAGTAGGTAGCCCAAGAGGTAGGCAATTGAAAAGCAGCACAATAATTAATTATTATTTAGTACCATTCTCCTTTGCAACAGTGTAATATTACAGAAAGTGACAATACAAGAGAGATTGTTTATAAGTCAGATATTGTTAAACTGACCAATGATCCTTCTTTGATCAGGACAGGCCTGGGCAATTTTAATGGGCACTTCAAATTTTTTTTTAAGATCTTTTACATCAAGTTTGAATGAACTACCTAGAATTGGTTTAATTGTATATAATTTTAATGCTGTATTAGATTAGATAATAGCATTGATTCATTTATTCAAGTATAATCATTTTTAAATGTTTGCTGTTATTTAATCTACAACCAATTACTTGGTCATTCAATGATATCTGCTTATTCAGAAAATGAGAATTTGTGTCTGATACTATCTCACTGAATGATATTTAGTTAGATTATATTTGTGATTTCATTAACAGAAGGACCCTCATCCCTTTCCCCAACTTCTTCCAGTATTAAACCTTTTATTCTCTACATCTCAAATGTTTAGCAAGATTTCTCAGGCACTGAGGGACCACGTGACTTTCCCAGGACAATGCAACCAATATGTGACAGGTGCAGAAAAAAGTAAATATTGCTGACTCCAAGACCAATTTTCTATCTACTGTACTATGCTGCCTCATGACATTGAATGATGACTAAACTTAAACACATAACTAATAATGGTTTACATACACCATTTGGGTTAAGACTTTTGTGGTGGAACAAGTAAGAGAATTTCAGATAGCTTTTTCAAGGAAATCTATAATTAGGAAAGACTCTCTTTTCTGTAAAGGTAAAAGTATTGTTGTTGTGCTGTTGATGATAATTTAGGAGGATGTGGAAAATATATATTCCAAATTACTAGAAAAGAGATATCCACTTTTATCCCTCTTAAGTATATAAAATATGTTTGTCAAAACATATAGATGTAGATAGATAGAACACATATTTCCCTGGAAACATGATTTTCCTTTCATGATTTTAATAATTTGATTTTCAGAGATACTCCAGGGGTCAATTTCCAGAGGCGTGGCCTCATATAGTATAAAATCAAAATCTCAATTGTTTTTCTTGAAATGGAAATGAAACTTTCATAAATCAAGGCAAGCTATAAAGAATTGCGAAATGGAGATATGGAAGTACAGGAATTATAAGAAAAGGGCAAGAATTATAAGATTGATCAGAGTATTTGTATTAGAGTGTTGTGGTGATTGTCAAGTAAAATAACTCTTTGTTCAAATTGAAAACAAAATCTAGGACAAAAATTGTAATATAACTTATTTTCCCACTTGTATATTTCTCCTATAGAACTGAGTTGTTTTTCTCATAGAACAGGTATTTTAACAGGAGAAAAAAAATTTTTTTCCAGACTATTACATAAAAATTGATGGGCAGCCCATTGATAAAGTATATTACTACTCGGAAATTGAAATGTTTTTAACAATTTCTAAAATGCTACATTAAAATGTTATACTAGGGAGCAAAATAATCTAAATTATATATAATAAACATAATTTAACACTGTATGAGAATTTCTATTCCCTGTCTTTATTCTTACCCCTCCCTGAATAGTCACTTTACATACCGAGAAAATGAAGGCTAGTTAAATGATCTGCCCAAAGTTACACACTTGGTATGTGAACTGTGATTTAAAAAACAAGTTCTCTAATTTCAAAACTATTGTTCTTACCAAACAACATATTTCCAAAGCAACATTAACATGTGATGAAATGGTGGCTGTGAGTAGACATAATGATAGCAACACTTTGTGTATGAGAAGAGAAATACAGTAAAAACTGGAAAAGGTGGTAGACAATGCCTGGAGGAAGAATAAGAGGCAACAAATTGCCCCACAAACTAACAGTACAAGAGAAAAGCTTCCAATAAAATAGGTAGATCTTCTCTGGAGACAGAATGTACCAGGAAAAAAAAAAAACACCACCAACACCACCACCAGCTAGGAGAGAAGAAAACTGGATTCCAATTCTATGTCCTTCTCCTGAAGCAGCATGTTGTTCACAGAGGTACAACACTATCTCAGAAGACTCTCCTTGGATATCAATTCTCTCTTAGACTCACTGTAAGATCCCATTGGGATAGTTAAGAAGCACAGTTAATAGTTCTCCAAACTTGGAATCAGGAAGAGTCATCTGAGTTCAGATATGTCTTAGACATTTATTAGCTGTGTGACCCTGGGCAAGACACAACAACATCATATATGTGTGTGTGTGTATGTCTTTATATAACTATATCTATATACACATTATATGTATATATATATATATATATATATATATATATATATATATATGCACATATGTATATACAAACACATATATGTTGTGGCCCAGGATATCTTAGAATCAGCCGGAGTCAGGATAAGCAAAAGTCTTTATTCTTGGTCTTTTGGGATTGCCGTCAGTTCTAGCCCTTTACACATATACATGCATATATGACACATACACAAACCTATATGTGGCATCATTTCTCTCCAAATGACAATGTATTATGACACAGAGAAAATAAAATAAATGCAAGAAAGCAGAAATATTATATCCATTATTTACAGACAATAAAGAAATTAAAATAGAAAACAATTCAGGGAATATAAAATATAAGACCTAAAGAGAAGTTTAATATAAAAATCTAAATAATGAATGGGCCAAAGAACAAATTGCAAAAATAAATTTAAATTGTTTAAAAGTCAATGATAAGAAGATAAAGCAAAATTTCAGTGAACCATTCTTGAAAATAAAAATTATACCCTTAAAATTCATTAATGAAATAAAAAAGTAAATTAATGAAACTGAATATAAATTTTAAAGACAGAAATTTAGCCAAATAAACCCTAATACAGCATAAAAACAAGAAAAGCTTTAAAAAATAGAAGAAAAATAGATTAACTAGAAATCCAAAAAAGTTATAGAACTCATACATAATTTTTAAAAAAAAAATTTTAAAATACATTAAAAGAAGTAATAAATCTTTAGGCAACATGACTAAAGAAGGAATAAATGGAAACAAACCAAATAAAAATGAAAAAGATATAAATGAAATAAGACCAGAATAAATCAAAAGAATCATTAAAACCTATAATGTTCAAGAAAGGTTGGACAACAAATCTAACAGCACAGATAGAAAATGTTACCTTAAAATATGAAATACCCAAACTAACACCAAAAGAGTTCTTAAATATTCAATCTCAAAAAAGAAAATACGTTACAGAAAAAACTATCACAAAGAAAGGGGAGAAACTCCTGGGCTTAAGGGACTTTCAGGAGCATTTTATCAAACTTTTAGAAAGTAATTAACACCCATAATGAACAAATTACTATCAAAAACTGAGAAAATACTCTGTTCCTTTAATAAGATAATTATAGTCCTAGAACTTAAAGTAAGCTAAATCAAAGAACTATAGACTAATATACCAATGATACTGATAAACATTTTATAATATCTTCTAAAAAAGAATCTATTACTTTATCTATGAAATGCTTGATCAAATTGGTTTTATACTAGGTATGTAAGAATGGTTTAAAAAAAAACCAATAACAACAACAACAACATTAGGAAAACAACATAATTAACATTATTTTTAAAATACCTAAAACCAAGATCATAATAGAAAGAGAAAATGCCTTTGGAAAAGTAAAACATTCATTAGTGCTATGAAATCTAAAAATATTGACCATAAGGGTACATTTTTAATATCTCATAAATACCCTTTCTAAAACCAAAACCAAATACCATACACAATGTAGATACACTTGAATCTTTCCCAAAGTTTATAGGAATAAATGATGCCCCTTGTCACCACTATTGTTTGATATAGTTTGAGAAATACTATCAACAATAAATGAAAAAAATTAAAGTACAGATGCCAAAAAAGATAAAACCATTTCAATTTCCAGATATCATTATGATTTATTTAGAAAATCCGAGATTATCACCAAAGAAACTACTTAAAACAGTATCTTCAGTGAATTTATAGCTTTGCCCTTATACCAATCTGATTCCAATTGGTCACCAATAGGTCCTAGGCCAAGCTCCATTAGTCCTGGCTTGCTTCCTGATTCATTCAGATCGAATGCAAATAGCAGTCATTTCTGCTTTGGTCAGAAACCCTGAGAGTCTTCCCCTCCCAGATTAATTTATCTATTTATTCATTTATTTGACTTTTTTGGACCAGGTGAAAAAGGATTCTTTGTCTCAATTGTTACTTAACTTTAATCACTAAATGGTTGCTGCCTCACTCAAACTAAGACTTGTTGAAGATTTTAGCTTAAACAAGCCAAGGTCTTCAATTTCATTCAGGGCCATTTCCAGTCGTCTTGATCTCTATTTTGCCACTGGAGCTGGATGGCTCTGGAGGGGAAGGTTAGATAGGTACTCTTGCCCACCCTCCCTCATTTCAACTCACTTACGTGTCATGGCATTCCCTCCCTGAGAGTCCTCTTGGAGGAGGAAGGGCAAACAATAATAGAGATATGGAAAGATGTCTCCCCCTCTCCTTTTTATATATATAGGGGGTTCACAAGTATGGAATATTTCTTAAAATGTCAGATTACTTAGGATATAGTGGGAAATTAAAAAAAATATTTCTCTTTAAAATATTTGTCATAAGTGATTGTTCTCTGGAAAAGTGGGAAAGAGGGACATTAGTAGAAATTCAGGTAATATAAAAACATAAGATATCAATAAAATATATATTTAAAATTTAGTACTCTATACCTATACCCACTGACATTTGCAAAAGATGATAGGAGTGATAATGAGTTTTTATGTCTTTTCTGTGGACAAAGTTGGTTTATTTTTACAGCATTCACTTGTTCTTCAACTTACATTGGTTTAGTCGTATATATTGCTTTTCTTGTTCTGCTTACTGCACAGTTTATCAGTTCATTAATCTTCCTATTGAGGTTTAAAAGGGGACACCAAAAGGTTGAGGTTGCAGACCTGTGTCGTGAGGTGTCTCAAAAGTATTTGCGGACTTGAACCCATATCCAAGTCAAGGGGCAAAGTTTATTTTAATTGTAACGCCAATTGAAGTGGGCTAAATTCCAAAAGGATTTAGCAAAGAACTAGGAAAGCAAAGAAGATAAATTTATATTCTAGCAAAGAAGATAAATTTATAAGACAAAGTTAGAGAGAGCAGAGCTTCACGTAACTTATTTACTAATTTTGTGGTTTACATAGTTTGAGGGGTGGTCTATTCACATTTGTCTCAGGAACTTGGTTATCACTCACCAGCAGATTATCTGAGTCATCTCTATTTGTAGGACTATCCTAAGGCCAAAAAACTTTTAAATCATTGACAGATTGTGAGAACGACAGCATTCTAAGATCAGGGGACCTCAGGATCACTACTATATTTCCCCTAGAAATTGTACCCATCATCCCCATGATTTTCTGTATTCCTCATATGGACTATTTCTTCCTGTGTGGTAATAATTCCATTACTTTCATGTTTCACAACTGGCTCAGTGATTCCCCAATCAACTGAAGCTTTCTATCCTTCTATTCTTTGGTACTAAAAACTGATACTTTGAATAGTTTAGCTTTTATAGAGTTTTATTGATTCTCTTATACAGATTAGTCCACAATCCACCTATTTTTAATATATTATAAGTACCCTCTCATATGAAGGGAATTCTAGTAGAACAAGACTATTCATGGAGAAGAATTTCCTTACAGGCAAACTTGAAGAAATGAATATCTCAGCATCCTAGTGAAAACTTGAGATCTATTACTTCAATTGAATTTAATAGAAATACAGTTAGGCTTGCCAATTTCTCTGAATGAGTGGGCAGTTTCCCCAGAGTTCCCCTGAGTCTATGACTTTTAAATATTGTTATTTTTCTCTCAGAGTATCACAAATAGCAGGCAGGCATCAGCATAGGGAATATTGGGTTCAGATTTCTCAGCAGATAAATTAGGCATACTTTCAAATATCAATGAGCCACCAGCACTAAGATTAAACTTGTTATACTGTAATTTAGTAGTGACACATTGAGCTCCAGTTTCTTTTTGGTGGTTTAGGTCTAAGCACCTGTGAAATGAAGGGAATTTCCATTTTGGAAACATTAAAGACTAAAAAGGCCTCCAAGATAGGATTTCCTGCTATCCCTCTGTCTGAGGTGATCATTCTTTGTTAGAGGTTGCAGAGAAAGGAAAGAAACAAACTCATGTCTTTTCCTTCCAAATATCTGCCCTGGTCCTATCTCCTTCAGTACCACATTAAATGGTCAGAAATCAGAATAATTTAAGGCATATTAGGTTTCATTTTAAATGACATATCTTTCACCTTCTCCAACAATCCTTGAACCAAAATCTCTCCAAAGCAGACTATATAAAGATGGAGGGATTACGCTTAATTAAAATAAAAATTCATTACAAAAAGAAATTTATCAGATGAACCAAGCTAGACAAAGAAGTATCTTTCATAAGTGATTTTTAAAGTATAGATTTAATTCAATTCACCATTTAACAATATGTGGGAAAATTCTTCCCATTCAAAGAAAGAACCTAAGTATTATTTTGTAGGAAATTCTCTCCTCTCTCTGTTTCTCTATCTCTCTGTTTCTCTGTCTCTCTCTCTCTGTTTCTGATATTCTCTCTCACTCTCTCTCTCTCTCTCTCTCTCTCTCTCTCTCTCTCTCTCTCTCACACACACACACACACACACACACACACACACACACACACTTTCCTTTTCCCCAGAGAAAGAAATGTCTAGAAGACAAATGAAATTTAATGTAAAAGTCATTTTCTCTGTCTAAAATTAAATAAGATTCTTTATGGTGATTGTACAAAAGGGTAGTTCTAGCAAGTCTCCCTATATAAACTAATACATATATGAGCCCACATATAAACACATTCTTTATCCACTCTCATCAGTAGCCATGATATTTATCTTTCAGGATTATGAGATGGAACAACTTAAAATGGTCACTGATCACAGGAAGGATTAGCACATGATTATCTTTTTAATCCACATCATTTATGTTTTCAGAGTTTATTGGAGCTAATATAAAAGTAATTAGTTCAGTAGCTCCTCAGAAGTGAGAGATTGTTTATAGCTCCTTTTCCATGCATGGCCTGTGATAAATAGATCTCAGATAGTAGCTGATACCTTGCCAAGGAAAGGATTTTCAACACATAGGCAGCAAAAAAAAAGGCAACAAAGAAAAAAATATCTTGACCCACATCAGATTCTTAAGTTACAAATTTAGAAGCTCTATTTATCAAGCAGTCATCTCTCCAAAAAATGTTAGAAATTTAAACATCTCAGACTTTCAGCATTTTCCTATGTAGGACCCTTCTTACTTTAGGTCCCTGCACTACCATCCTAACTTGGGATGTTTTCAGTTCTTCCCTAAACTTAATCATAGTGATTCAAAGATTAAAGTCTGGCTTAATATTATTTTAACCTTTATATTTGACTGATATAAGACATTTAAATAAATTTATTAGTGGATTTCTACTTGAAAAGGTCGTTTTTCAGAGTGTTGATTAGCACAGATTTAGGCAAGCCTTTTCAGTTCCATTATTGTATTAAAGACAATAGCAGTATTCCCTTCTATAAAATCCAATTATTATCATCAGATTTGCCAGCAAATTCTTACAATGTATCAGAGGCCTTTCACATTTCATATCTACTCCCCTCCCCTACAAACATATTTGGGGCAAATATTTGCATATTTATTCATCAGTTTAAGACAAAGTCTTTCCTCCATCCTCCTCTCAGACAGAATCAGAAGGATCATGCTCGGTATGACAGTTACCAGCTCATGCAGTGAAATGCCCAAAGGTGGTACATGGCATCATATGCCTGTTTATTATCTTCAACATCTTCTCAATTATTTTTTGTAATCAAAGAGTTTCAAAACCTCTCATCCTGATATGAATACATTAGCAGGGGCCCATTACAGCCTTAACCAGACTGCTGCAACGTGAAGTTCCCAAACATGAAGGTTCTTGTCTGTCTTTGGTAAATTCTCTCTTAAATCTCTCAGAAAACCAAAAAAAAAAAAAAAAAAAAAAAAAAAAAAAGCCAATAGCTGTTATTTCTGAGTTGCTGGAAATTCTTGGGGAGCTGTGAATTCTCCCCTATTGTTCCTGTTATATTATAATTTTGATCTGAAGGAAGCCAATGTGCTTTTATTTGTTTGGTGGGTTTTGTTTTCTTTATCTGCTTGCTGAGTGATATGTAATTAAAAATGCCTGTGTTAGCACCTCATGCACAGATCACTTTGGATAACAGAGAAAATGTGATAATCAAATCTACAGTGTAGATTTACACTGCTGTAAACCTGGAAATCTCTTTTTCTGCATTATGAGTCATACTCTCTTCATGTTTTCTCCCTGAAAATATTGTAAATACAAAAGGAAGTAACTCAAATGTGTTTATGCTTTTAAGACAGTCATTCTTTTTTGGTTTTTGGTCAGGAATCTTGTAGTCATCTTTAAATGAGTCTTTCATATCTTTCTTTGTGCACCCCCAAAAAAATCCCTCAACATTTTTGAGATATTTTTTCCTTTGTACCAAAATAGGTAAAGCCTTAGCTTATGCTCTGAGTATTTTAAAAATTCATTTTTAACTTGACTGTTCTTTCCTCCATTTTCCTTCTCATCAATCCTTCCAACTTACAACTGAATAAAAACCATCCCTTATGAAAGCTACTGGAATTATGTTAACTTACTTCAGAGAACATTATGCTGGCTCTTTATGGAATCTATAATCTCACATAAGAAGACTTTAGAATGGTTTGGTTGATATTTTTTCAGCTAAGGCTCAGGGTTAGTTAAATATATATCATCATTATATTAAATATTGTGATAATTAATTATATATATATATATATATATATATATATTTAAAGTTAACTTATTAAAGTTGTTGAAAGAAACATGAATTATATGCATGTTTAACTTAACTTATCTAGTTCCTTCTTTCTAGATTCATTAGATTTTTATTTATTTATTTATCCATTCATTCAGTCATTTATTTATTTATTTATTTATTTATTTATTTATTTATTTATTTTTGCTGAGGCAATTTGGGTTAAGTGACTTGATCGGAGTCATAAATCTAGGAAGTAATAAGTGTCTGAGGGTAGATTTGAACTCAGGGCTTCCTGACTTTAGGACCATCTGCACCATCTAACTGCCACATATAAATGTTTTGATGTGGTAATTTAGGAATTTGGATCTATAGTCTTTTTTAAAAATTATTATTGCTAGTCACTAATACTATAGATATACAGAGGTTAGAAAACCTGATAACTACTGCTTATTTATACAACATACGATCCATAAATACTTCATGGATTTTCCTTATAGGAAATGAATATTGTCTGGAGAGGGACAAGACAAAATATCTAATATTAAGGGATATTGCCTGAATGTAATTTGTCACAACCATGTTAACAGAGATGATACTCTGGGACAAACTGGAAGCAAATGACCAGCAGTAGAAATTTCCTTATTACTGTGGTTTACAATATAGTGATTCCTGTCTTTGTGTGTGTCTGTGTAATGATTAGCAAGATTAATTTTCCTACTAATATAAGTAATGGATGAAGATTCACAACCATTCTAAAGAGATTTATAATCTTCAAAAGTTAACCATATGAATGAAGATTTGACTAAGTAAGTAATTTGATGGGTAGATCATTGAGTTAACCCTTTATGAAAATGAATACTGAAGAAAACAAGCAAGCTATATCCAGAAGTTAAGGGAAGAATAAATAAGGCTAGATCCAATGGTAATTTTGACACACACACACACACACACACACACACACACGCAATATGAAAATTCTTTTGTGAAATTGTTTCCTGGTTTGTAGTGATATTGAAGAAAGTCTCCAGTATGTTGAGTTTATCTTCTATGAAGGATTTTGGGGAGCACATAGGCAATAAATAATGCTAGATTACAAATTGAACTATCAAAAAGGTATTAGTGGATCAAAATATCAGCCACCATTGGGGATGATTTTATTGGAATATGAATTCCCTCCTTCTGAGCTAATAATATCAATAACAAAGAATCCATTAAATATGCATTATCGATCATGGACTCTGCTAAGTGGTAGCATTACAAAAACAAAAATCAATCAGATCCTACTCTCAAGGAGCTTACATTCTGTTAGCATATTTTCTTGATTATGCATTCATTTTAAATATTAGAATTACCTGAAACTCAAGAAGTAATCTTACTAATACCACCCATTTTGAACTTTGGATCTAACACTCCATCCTTTTTAAAATGCAGGTTTTTCTGTGCATACCCTTTGACCCAGCATTGCTGTTATTGGGATTATATCCCAAAGAAATACTAAAGAGTGGAAAGGGACCTGTATGTGCCAAAATGTTTGTGGCAGCTCTTTTTGTTGTAGCTAGAAACTGGAAGTTGAATGGATGTCCATCAATTGGAGAATGGTTGGGTAA
The DNA here is from genome assembly GCF_048593235.1 of Sminthopsis crassicaudata. Lineage (NCBI taxonomy): Eukaryota > Metazoa > Chordata > Mammalia > Dasyuromorphia > Dasyuridae > Sminthopsis > Sminthopsis crassicaudata. The sequence goes on along the minus strand of NC_133619.1, from coordinate 71,098,115 downwards.
ATTGTGGTATATGAAGGTTATGGAATATTATTGCTCTGTAAAAAATGACCAGCAGGAGGAATACAGAGAGGCTTGGAGAGACTTAAATCAACTATTGCTGAGTGAAATGAGCAGAACCAGAAGATCGCTGTACACTTCAATACTGTATGAGGATGTATTCTGATGGAAGTGGAAATCTTCAACATAAAGAAGATCCAACTCACTTCCAGTTGATCAATGATGGACAGAAATAACTACACCCAGAGAAGGAACACTGGGAAGTGAATGTAAATTGTTAGCACTACTCTCTATCTACCCCGGTTACTTATACCTTCGGAAGCTAATAATTAATGTGCAACAAGAAAATGGTATTTACACACATATATTGTATCTAGGTTATATTGTAACACATGTAAAATGTATGGGATTACCTGTCATCGGGGGGAGGGAGTGGAGGGAGGGAGGGGATAATTTGGAAAAATGAATAAAAAATAAAAAATAAAATAAATAAAATGCAGGTTTTTAAGGATGAAACTAGAAACATACGGTCATTACCAAGCTTTGGACTTCTACCCCATTTAAAATAATTTTTTGCATCTATTAGAAAGAGAAAGAGGACATTTTGCATTTTGTAAGTTTTTTTTTTTTCCTTTCTTTCTTTCCATTTGCTTCCCTATAGATGTCTATAATCTACACGGCTCAGATACTGCTGTAATGTGGAGTTCATGGGACTCTACCTGTTCCTTTACCTTTAAATAGTATTCTGCATTTACCCTGAAACCAACATCTTGCCTCAATTAAGCGGAACCAGAGGAAATCGAAATGCTGCTCCAAGGGATTACAAGCACTGAAATGAGAAGGAAAAAAAGGAAAGCCAAAAGAAAAGAGCAATCTTTCATGTGGGGAAAAGCAAGGACTAGCTGAAGGGAGGTTGTTATTAAGCCAGTTGGGCATGACTCAGAATGTCTGGGGCACTAAATAAGAGCTAGTCTTGATGAGGTGCCAATACTGAAATTGTGGAGTAAGCTAGGAGCCCATGTGCACACACATATGTGGGTACTGTTCACACACATGCACACACACAGTTCTTGTTTCTAATTGTCATGCTTCAACTGCATACCTGTTCTCAGCTCCAGGAAAACTAAGAAACACAATAGTTGGGCATAACAGAGTAAATTCTGAACAGTTTTTTACGCCAACCAGAATCATTCTAAGTAAAATCAGAATGAATCTATATTGAGATTGAAGCAAGTTACTGCTTAGCTAACATAGGATTTATGCCAGTATAATTGTCTTTTCTTTGAAAAAGTTTGGTGTGGTCTGAAAGGACTCCAAATTATAGACATTTCCTTAGTTAACAAAAACAAAATACACCAAAAATTATATTAAATCCCATTAAGTCCTTACTGTTGCAAGTTTTTTGTCTTTTTTTTTCCCCTAAAAATTCCTGTGTTATGGAGCAAACTAACTCTATAGCTAAATGAATAGACATGACATTAAGAAAGAATCAACAAAGAAATTTGAAAATTAAATAGGGAAAGGAGGGAATTTGATGTTCTAGGCTTTGGGGAGGTATTCTCCCAGCGAGGCCAGTAAGTTAAAGATACGTAGGTTATCTAGTTTTGATTGAGGTCTCAATGATACACTGAGAAATTTTTATTTTCCTTTCCTTGTTCTCTCTCCCACACTCCTCAGTGAGTATTTTCCCAAAGAGGAAGGGAGGGAGAGAACAAAGGAAGAGAGGGAGGAAAAGGCAGGAAAAGAGGGAAGTAGGGAAGGAGAGAGAGAGGAAGGGAAAAAGATCAGACTCTTTCAGTGGAACTATCTCCTTTACCTCCTAACAGGTCTCCCTATTTCAACTCTTTTCTTATCAGTTCCTATATAGATTCCAAAATTGTCTTTCAAAGTTAAAGAAAGGCAAACATTTCTCCTCCTGTTACTCTGTTCCCTGTTAACCTCTGTCAAAAAAACTTAGCTGGAAATAGAACTGAGAATAAAAAGATTAAATATTTATACAGATATGTGCCCCAAACCATGCTAAATGCTTTACAATTATTTTCTCATTTAATCCTCATAACAATCGTAGGATATAAGTGAATTTTACAGATGAGAAAACTGAGGCACATGGGTTAAGTATTTACCCATGGTCATGTAACTACTGACATTGGGCTTATCACACTATCCACTATACATTTAGACCATTCCTCTTAGCATCTTTGGACCTTCATTTGTTACTATCTGACCTTTTCTCAACCTTCTTTGCCTGGCCTTGACATCAGTTTTTTCCTCCTCACACAATTTCTCAATTTGTACTTTGTTTTATGTTACATTCTGAAATAGCCAATTAGATAACCAAGATGCGGCTGACCATGGTGGGGGGACAATAAGATAGGGGTTCAAATCCCATCTTTGCTACTAAATATCCCTGTAGACTTGGATAAATCATCTAACTTCAGAGGATCTCAGTTTCCTTATTTGTCAAATAAAGAGATTAGATTAAGTAACTTCTGAGGTCCATTTCAGAAAAACAAAAAAATCTATGGTTTGATGCTCGAATGTTTCAATGGTCATGTTTATCATTGCTAATTTATCTCAAAAGAAATTAAGAGGCAAAAAAATAAAGCAATAGGGACTAATATCATAAAAAGTAATAAAGCATTTTTTATTATTTCATAACAATGTCGTATGTGCATTTTAATTCTAATCGACAAGAGAAATAGATATTGTTGAGCTTCTACTTCTTAAGACTCTAATTGTGGAAATTTCAAGTACCATAAGATGCCTCTGATGAAGATTTCTAGATACTACTAGGCAGGTAGGTGAAAATCCACCTATCCACAGTACCATATCAGATAGCTTTTTTTAAAAAAATGCAATTGCTATTATTTGTTAATATCTAAAAAATAAACTGAGGTAAAAAATGGTGGCTCTATGGTTAGTGTGTAAAGACTTCAATTTGCATTTCAATGCTTGAATTCAGTGCCAGTGCTTAGGGGGATTTCAAAGTCTTCACATGTGATCTAGTAGCAGCATTTCAATGAAAGAAAAATGAGGTAGTTTGTAAAAATGCCAATAAAAGTAGACAAAATACATCAATTTAAGGTCCTTAAGATACTAAATGACTTTTTAGTTCTAAAGTTTAGGTGATCTAGGTGATCTTCATTTATTTTCCAAAGGAAAACCTGGTTGTGATTTGATTACTTTTCACTAAAAAATTGAGTTTTGACCAGGAAAAAAAGTAGAACAATATTGTAAAGATAATAGGGAAGAGTCACTTTGTTTTCATATTTTCCTTGGAATGTCACAAATTAAGTTCCATGCAACAAATATTTATCAAGTTCCTACCATTTACATAATCCACTGCACATGGCATATCCTTATTGACACTTATATTTCATTATTTGCCAATTAAAAAAAAAACCACAAAACTAAATGTACAATGACTATCCTTAGGCATTGTATGGAACTGGGTAGAAAATGATATTGTTATGGTTCTCAGATTTTTTTCAAACATTAAATGTCATTTTCAAAGGAAACCTAAAGAGTTGTTTAAACTCTGATTAAATCAGCAGATTTCTTGAAAATATAAGAATAAATAACATATAGTTTAACATAGTGTAGCAAATAATGTGGTAACCTTAGAGAAAGAAAGATCAAGGTGCAATTATACCTCTTATATATTCTGAGTGTGTGATGTAGGGAAAGTCATTGAATTTCACAATGTTCTAAAAAACTCTTTAAAATTATAATTTGTACCAAAGGTGATATATGCAGAACTGGTAAGTGGACATTCCCTATCTGAAAGTTTACTATATCAATGAAATCATGGGTCTAATAATCCCCATCTCTGTTCTGTATTCCAGAAATAGATCAAATGTTATCTAAGAGGCAGAGTCTTGAACATCAATAAATCACCCCCCCCGGGGGGGAAATAAGTAAGCTATTCTTCTTATTCTTCTTCTTTTTTTTAATTTTTAAAAGGTTTTTATTTTCAAAATATGGATAATTTTTCAGCATTATCCCTTGCAAAACCTTGTGTTCCAATTTCCCCCTCCCCTTGCTTTACCCCTTTCCCTAGATGGGAAGCAGTCTAATATATTTAGTTATTACACTTGAAAAAGAAGATAACACATTGGGGAACTTTTGCAAAGCCTTTACTATTCCTCCCAAACATAGGGACATATCTGTTTATCTAGGGAGATACATTTATAATCATGGTACCGAAGGGTAGTGAAAACTGAGTCACAAGGGAGGGGGAATCTTCTAAAATGTTCATTTAATAAAATGAGACAAAACCATACTGTTAAATTCCATGTCCTAAACCTCATCTCTATGTAAAATTATACTTTTGAATTTTTCATGAGAATAATAGTTTTAACCTTTTATCAACAGTGGGTCTGTTCTCTGTTGCTTCCCTAGGGAACAAACCTAGCATTGTCATTTCCAGGAGGTGGAAATGTGAAAATGAGGCTGTTGCACCTGTTTGCTTACTGTTATCAAATGCCAGCCTGGGGGGCTACCCTTGGTAACACAGCTTTGACATCTCACCACAGAGTAACATAAACTCTTCTGAAAAATCTTTTGTGTGCAAACACAGGTTCAGCAGCATGCTTCCTTCCTGGGGGGAAAAAGGAGAGAGCCTGCCTTTTACCATTTAGGAATAAGATTGCTGTTTTCATTCATTCTCTGGAAGCAGGAATTTTTGAATGGAATCATGTTGATTCTTCTGTGACAGCTGCTTTAATTTTGCCTATGTTTATAGGGAGCAGATATTAAAAGTAACATCCCATTTAAAATGTGTTATTGCTCACTTCAAGAGAACCTAAACCACTTTTGGCTATTTAGGTAATCTTTACCAGGTCCCCTTTTGTAAATAGGAATTGGCTGGACAGCTAGAAAAAGGTTAGAGGAAAAAATCCTAATCAATGTTACCTCTTCCTTGATCAGACTCTCCTAACAACAACAAATATATACCTTAAATCTCCTATAACAATGGCTGAGGGCAGCCTGAGCCCAATTTGCTTGTTAGATCACTTCAGGTGAAAGTAGGTAGGAAATTATCTCTTTTTCAAGTGTTTCACTCTTAAGAGGGAAGTGTGGTTACCCTGGCTGTAAAGAAGGTTGTCTTTTAGGTATAATGAAAGAAAATCACTTCAATGCTGCCCTTCTTTACCCTGCCCCCCAGTCAGTCTGACTTGTGAGCTATGGATCTATGCTAATGATGACTGGTAGATGCAGCAGGTACCCCCCCTGAGAGGCCAAGAGCAGATGAAGGTTTCTTTCTAAGTCTCTCTCCTCTGTGTCTTTGTGGATGAGAGAAAAAGAAAGAAAGAAAGGGGGGGGGGAGGAAGGTAGCACCTAGGGAAAGACAGCACAGAAGAGGAGTATGTGCAACAATATGATAGTACAGATATTTTTATTTGTAAATCACCTTTTCTTTTGGAAAAGGTGTTTCAAAAGGAACATGTGTGTTTTTAAAGCATGTAAAAGGGGAGGGGTACCAATGGAGCTTCATGCAAGACAGACCCTGGAGCAGTTTGAAAACATGAAAAAAATCCCCTCTAGCAGGTTCTCCCCATGTGACACCATTGTTCTCTCATTCCAGCCCGTAGGCACATTCTTCATGACACACAAAAGGTTTTGGTGCTATACAGTTAGATAAAAACACACATGAATTAGTCATCTGCTAGTCTCTCTCCCCAAACTGATCCTGCTTGCTATAAAATTAATTTTCTATGGAAACCAATCCTTAGAAGCAAAATATTGTTTCAGATCATAAATATAATGGGAAAAAATGGAAGGTAGTGAATGAATATAAAAGGATTATAGCAAATACAACTTTGTTGTGTTAGCCTTTCATTCTGAAAGAGGACCATGACATCAAGGAGGGTATGCCATGATGTGCAAATGAATTGGATTTAATGGAGGGAGGGTTAGGCAAGGTCCCCTGCCCCACTTTCCCTTCCTGGCCATTCATTCACTGGTTCATTGGCAAGACAGAGATCAGGATGACCAGAGATGGTCCTTAGTTACTAGGAAAGGTACCATCTTGATTACCTGTATTTGGGTATTTGTTTATGAAATTAACTCTAGTTCTCTAACTATTGTTTGTATAACTTTTTGTTATATGTTACCATTCTTCTCCATGTGGCAATGTTAGCAAAGTTCCAATTATTCAGTTCTTTCTTCCTTCTTTTCCTTTTGCCCTTCTCTTTCCTTTCTCCTTTCCTTTCTTTCTCCTTTCTTTTCTGCCTTTTGTTTCTCCTTTTTCCTTTCCTCTCTCCTTTCCCCTTTTCTTTTCTTTCCCCTTTTCTTTCCTTTCCTCCTTTCCTTTCCTTTCCACTTCTTTTCCTTTTTTCTTTCATTTTTCCTGTCTTATTTCTTTTCCTTTTTCCTTTCTCTCTTTTTTCTTTTCTTTCTTTTCCTCTTTCCTTTTTTAACCTTTTCTTCTCCCTTTCCTTTCTCCTTTCTCTTCCTTTTCCCTTTCCTTTCCTTCTTCCCTTCCTCTCCTCTTTTTCTATCTCCCTTCTTTCTCTCTCCTTCCTCCCCCTCTCCTTCCCTTCCTTCCCCTCTCTCCCTCTCTCTTCTCTTCCTCTTCCCCACTCTCTGATTTTAGAGCATTTGCACATTTGTACTCTGAGTATTGTATATTGTAGTTTGTAGTATTGAGGGTTAATATCTTTCTTGTTAATTCATAGAAATTCAATCCTCCTGTCTTTCTAACTTTAAAACAATTCTCTCTTACAATAACTCTGTTATCTTCCCCCAATCCCAGACACTCAAAGAAGCAGATGGTGATAATTCTATGATATCCTCACACATCAAGTAACCATGAGATTTATGAATATTATTTGCTTAATTTTTTTTCAAAATACTAAATCTCAACTGACAGAAATGGAAGGGCTATCGCAAAGCCTTTACAAGGTTCTCCAGAAGCAGAGCAATCCAGGCCTGGGGTTGAGATTTTCCTTTACTTTCCTAAGAAGTGGGGGAGGAGAACAAATATGAAATGAGTCTGAACAAACCTAAACACCATTGACACACTTTTCCTAGGCCTTTATCTTCTGAGTAAAGACTCTAATTTTAGAATCCGACCCCTGAGCTTCATGCAGTTACCGAGTCTGGAAACCAAACCACATCTCTGCGGGTGCTGCATCTCCTCACTGTTCTGACAGTATACGGTTCACTTCATTGTCTCACACTGATGGAGGGATCCAGCTGGGCTATTGCAATTGACAGGCCACATGCACGACCAGCAGTAGCCTACCCTTTCTTCAGAAGTTAAAGTTCCCTTACAAAACAAATATTGTGAGTGTTTTAACTCCCTCACCCCCACCCATATTCTGAAATAAGCTTCCCATTGCAAAAAATGGGGAGAGGAAGGGAAAATTAAACTTGACTCTTGTTACTGTTTCTTGTTTTGTTTTTCTTTGGATTTTTTTTTTTTGAGCCAAATATGAAGTATTTAGGCATTCAAATCTCATTCTTCAATAGGAACTTAAAAGGAAGCAATGATTAATGAGCCTCAAAAAGGGTATTATAGTAATCTCCAGGGAAAGGATTTCCCAGCTGATTTGATAACTCTGCCCATTAGCAAGACTTCTGAGACTAAGAAATTAAGAAAGGAGCAAAGAAGGGGATTTATTTGACATTCAAGTAGGGGGAACATTGGCTTGTAATCAGAAATGAAACTAACTCAATTATTGTTGTTGCTCTGAACTCATTTTCCCATTTTCTCCACCTTAAAAATGATTTGAGGTTTAAAATGGATTTCACAGGTTTTCTGAAGAAATTAAGCTATTTATCAAAAGGACAACAAGGTTGCCTTAACTGCCACTTGGACCCTCAACGCACAGTCTTTCTGTAAAATTTACTTTAAATGACCATTGTGCTCTCCACAGATTGACTTATTGTTGCTTTGGAAAACCAATGAAACACATCAAATAATAATCTCTATTTAAATGACAACACAAAGATAAATGCTCAAGATTACAGTGTTTAATAAGTTATTTAACTTTATAACTCCACAGAGTTTAATGATGGGACTCCCACTTCCTTTGGTAAAGGAGCTTAGATATTGAAAAAAGGAACTTATTCTCACATCAAACTTTAGGTTATTCTATAGAAGTCACAAGAGAAGAATGTGACTTTATTATATAATCTTTAAGTCCCCTCCCAATTAAAAAATGAAGAGAAAGGAAAATTGTAAAATATATAAATTGTATTGCAGAGTTGGGCAAACTATTGGACAAAATGATGACAGCTCATCTTTACATAATATACTAGGATTTGGAAAATACTTAATATTAACTAAATCATTTGAACCTGATAGTAGCCTCAGATTAAATGACTTGCTTTGAATCATATAGCTAGAAACTATTTCAAACAGGATTAGAATCTAGAATTTCTTATCTATATCCAAAATGAATTGCAACATCTCATGGCCACTGAGATACTTAACCTATGTTAGGTAGAATCAAGATCAGAAACTTAATTTTTTTCTTGCATTAGTAATGAATAGCATTTTATGAAAATAAATTAACTTGCTAAAATAAGGAATACTTTCAAATCATTTATATGGAGCTATAAAGAACTTTAGAGTTACCTCTTCTAGTACACACACACAGTATTTAATCAATGAAGACACTGGGGCTCTTTACATAGTAAAGAGTTGGAGTCAAACTCAGTTTCTCTGATGAGGGGAAGGGAGGGAGGAAGAAAAATCAGGAATAAACAAACTTGCATGTTAAACTCAAAAGACAGAAGTAGCCTTTAGCCCTGTAATTATTCAACTTTATTATCATTATCTAATATGATTAAAATTTATTAAAATATATTGAAAACTCTCATTTTTAAACTTTCATTATGGAAAGGAAAATATAATGTGAGCTCCTACTTATTAAATTGAGAATTCCCTATAAACTTATAGGAATTGACATGATATTCCTGTTCATTTGTTTTGGAAAAGATAATTTTTGCATTCTAACAGGGCAAGGTTCTGAAGACTTTGTTTTAACATTAAATTATTTTTAACTAAGTCACATTTTAATGAATTCAATTAAAATAAAGTGAAAACATATGCTAAATTTCTCTTGGGCTTTAATTTAAATTTGGGTTCCAAATTAAAGGGGAAATGGCTCAATAAAGTTTATTCATCCTTTACTGTTTCTTCCACAAAGCTTAATATTTAAAAAACAAGTTGTGGTGCCTTCCTTCTGAGATTATCTCCAAGTTATTCTGCATATTTCTTATTGGTACTTTTTTGTTTTCAGGTTACCTCCTGTAAGAAACTGAGAGTATCTTGAGGTCGAGGAATTCCCAACAGTTAGCACGGCTACTAGTCAAGAGTGGATACTTACTACATATTGGCTGATTTTATTTGATTATAATAAGTAGAACATTGGGCTTAAAATTAGATTTCCCCCTCTATGTCCCTGTTTCTCTTATTCTTTATCTCACTATCACACTCTAATTCTTTTCTTGGACCATTTGAAACTTTTGCAAGTTGGGCTTTCTGAGATTTAGTAGCTATGTAACCTTAGATAAAACATTGATGGTGACAATTACGATGATGATATTAATAATAGCTAATATTTATATGGTTTTTTAAAGTTTGTAGAACACTACATGTATTGATATATATATATATGTGTGTGTGTGTATGCCTATATCTGTGTGTATGTATGTGTGTATCCTAACTTCAAGTCCTGTGGTCTTATCAAATATACCGCTTTGTAGATACATAATTGTAGGTCTTTTATCATAATTCCCAGGAGAATGTCTTACCATTTTGCTGTAGAATATTTGATTGAAGGAATATCACATCCCAACCGTCACTTAAAATGATCAGTGTAATATATAGACAGACAGATAGATATAGATATCCTATTACTAAACTAAAAATATCCTATTAACTTGTATAATTGTTCAGTCATTCTCAGTGTATCTGACACTGTCGTTGCATTTAGGTTTTCTTGACAAAGATACTGAAGATACTATTTTCTTCTCTGGCTCTTTTTGAAGATGAGAAACCTTGGGCCCACAAAGTTAAGTGGCTTGCCCAAAGTCAAACAGCTAGTAAGTGTCTGAAGCTCTCAGTAAGATAAGCCTTCCTGACTCTGATCCCAAAACTCTGTTCACTGTCCCAAAACTGCCCCTAAAAATATCATAGAACTTACAATACATGTTTTCTCTTTCTTTATTTAAATTGATTTTCAAACATAATCCATCCTCATTTGATACACTTTGAGGAAAAAAGTATAAAAATTGCTACCCCAATATTTACACATGAATAAATGAGATTCAGTTTGATTACTTTTTAAGTTTACAGAACTGGGGGTAGAATACAGATTCCTTAACTCTTGGTACAATTGGTTTTTTTAAGGAAACCACAATATATTTCATAAGAAGATTCTCTTTTTTGTAATTATTCCCTCTGCAATGATAGAAAAAATGCCCAGCAATTTTCAAAAATTATCTACTAATGGGTCACAAATGAATAGTTGGAGGGATCATTAAGTCCAAGACTATGAATTTAAAGAAAAGGAAACAAAGCCCGAGAATTATTAGGAGTCTGTGGTCATATAACTGAATTTCCATCTTCAAGTCCAAGTCCCTGTGCCCTACACCATGCTGCCTTTCTAAGTTGTACAAACATATTAGTATATATTGGTGGAAGGCACACATACACTGGGAAAGTCTCAGATCTTTTAAATTTTGAAGTGTTTGCATTTATTTAATGATTACTATAATAGGCCAACTATTCAAATTACACATTAGTTCTATTCAATTTAGATCCATTTGACTATCAGTTTTATGTTGTGACCTCTGAGATATTTATCTTCAAAATATGACAATAGATCTTTTTTTAAAAAAAAATAAATGGCATTTAAGCCAAGAAAAGACTCTTGATTCACTGTTCCTTCTGTTAGCACCATAGGGCTATGTTTGAAATATGATAGAGTTTTAATTGCAAAGATTTATCATTATGGCATGTAATTTCTAAGTACATGAAATGACAAAGCAAGGCATGGGTGTGAAAATCAGTGACACATTCACTGTGTGAATGATGATATCAATGACAGTTGCTTGCTTCCCATTTTTAACTTCTTTGTTCACCTGTACTATTTACTAGAGGTTTCTGCAGTTCTATCAAGTACTACCTTATTATCTGTTCCATATTTTAAAAACTTTTTAAAGAAAATTTCAAATTTAGAGAATTTAGAAATTCTTCTCTTAAATTCTAAAATATTAAAATTAAATACATTACAATATTAAAAATATTTCACTGCTTCACATTTTTTTAGCTTCTGTAGTTGATCTTAAAGATCTATTCCAGCTGCAGAGTACTGAATTGCTTAGTAGCTTTCCAGTTCTCCTTGCTCTTAATTTCTAGAGATCTCTATTAAAAGATGTTTTTCCACCTCTTTTCCTAATCCTGAAAGAGTCATTTAAAAAAAAAAGTATTCTATTATTTAGGTTGTAAATCTCAGTGGAATGAACAGAATTCAAAAAAGACAAAAAGTACTCCAATATTTAATTAATACTAAGTTGTTTTTTTTCCTGACATCATACAAAGCTGCTAGACTCAATGTCCATGTTATCAAGTTTTTTTTTTTCACTAAAAACCTATGATAGTACTTTTTTGAAGTATAACTAATTTTTATGTTCCAAGAAATCCTTTAAAATTCTATTTTTACCTAATAATATGAATATTTCAGCAAATTGTTTTTTTTAATCTATAACCTTCATTTCCCCCTATATTTTAAGCACTTGATTACAAAGAATTGATTTTCTTTAGTATAGGGAATTGCTGGATAAGTAAATTCTCCTCATCAATGAAGACCAGTATATTCTCTCTAACTTATAAATACAAACTATTTCCAGAGAGAGTCAAAACCAAAGTGGCAGAAAAAGAATTCTCAAAAATCTACTCAAAAGTACTTTAAAATAATTCTTCAAATACAATTTTTGAAGCCATCAAAAGATCAGAGTGAAACATTCTTCTAGTCTAAGACAACTTAAGAGGATGCAAAGACAGATCCATGGCATAGGACTGGAAACTGGCCCACAGAATATATAGATAAAACAGGAGTGATGGGAACAGGTGTGGCAACAAAAGCAGTTTCAGCTTCAGGAGCTCTTAAGCCATCAATGGTAAGGAGACCTAGCATCTTGTCAGGAAGAAATGAAGCATAGACCAACATCTCACACCATCTACCAAGATAAAGTCAAAACAAATAAATGATTTAGATTCATCATATTCTATCTTAAGAAAACATGAAAAAACTGTGACAGATCTACAAATAAAAGAAGAGGTTATCACCAAACAAGAAATAGCATAATGAATTATTTTGATTCCACAAAATCAAAGAACTTTTGCACAAACAAAACTAATTCAACAAAAATCAGAACACAAGAAACTAGCTAAAATGTTGTTTACAGAAAATTTCTCTGATAAAGACTTCATTTCTCATGTAAAGGCAATTATATATATACACATACACACACATATATATACACATATATGTGTGTATGTATAATATATTGAGCCATTTTTAAGTTGATAAATGATGAAAGGATATAAACAGGCACTTTTAAGAACAAGAAATTATCAATAGTCACATTTAAAAAAATACTCTAAATCACTACTGCTTAAAGAAACATGAATTTAAATAACTCTGATATCACTTTATATTATTTTGATTAGTTTTAACATGATAGAAAAGGAAAATGACAAATCCTAGACTAAATGTGAAAAATTTGGACACTAATCACTGTTGTTGGAGTTTTAAACTAGTTCAATAATTGCAGAAAATAATTTGAAGTGCTTATGCCCAAAGAGCTATAATATTTTGAGTACTCTTTGATCCAGTGATACCATTACTAAGCCTTTACCAAAGAGGTCAGGGAAAAGGGAACAAGTTTTATTTGCACAAAAATGAAACAACTTTTATTGTAATGGCAAAGACTTGAAAATGAAGGGATCCCTATCAATGGGGAAATGGCTAAACAAGTTGTGGCATATGATTATAATGGAATACTATCAGGCAATAAGAAATGACAAGCAGGATGCTTTTAGGAAAAAAAATGCTGGGAAGACTTTTATGAATTAATGCAAAGTGAAGTAAACAGAACAAAGAGAACATTATACACAGTTATAGCTGTATTGTAAAGATGATCAATTGTGAAAGACTTGGCTATTTTGAACAAAACAATGATTCAAGACTGAAAAATGAAATCCAATTTCAGACAATACAATATTAGGGAAAAGTATTCAGAGAATAACTATAAATACAGAATGAAACATATTTTCTATTTTATTTTTTTCTTCCAATTATTCTTCCAATATAATTATAACAAAATATGTTTTGCATGATTTAATACATAATTGTTATCATATTGTTTGCTTCTTAAGGATAAGGAGGGACAGAAGGAAGCTAGAGAATTTGGATTGCAAATTTTTTAAAAAATGAATTTTTAAAATTTTCACCTTAAATACTTGAACAAAGTCGCTAACCTAGGACCATGGTAAAGGTGAGATTTTAACCCATGTCTTTCTGAATGTGTGGAACTTTTTCTTTACCATGCCTTACTGCTTTTGTCTTGAACGTTAATTTACATAATGAATTTCTACCATTCATACCATGAGTAATGGATCTTATATTTTAACTAAAAATATAGAGCAGATCAACTTAGTCTCTCCTATTTTACCTGGACATTCAAAATAATATCTATTTTTGATCTGTTACAAAACTAACAATACTTCTAACTAGCAATTTACCTCCTCATAAAAATAAGAGGTGAAAGAGGGACCTATGATTGAAATATAGGTTAACATACAATTAACTTTGAGAGTCTAGACCTGGGAAATTACATTTTGGTTTTTTTACATCCTTAGCTGAAGGAGATTGCTCCAAATACTCGATAACAGTGATCATCTAGGATAAATAATAGAGTATGATATTCAAACTTGTCCCCCATCCATAATCTCCCACCCATCCCATCCCCAAAATAGTCATGAAACCTATAATTGTAAAAAAAAATCTGCTTAAATTTTGCAAATAAAATGCTAATGCCTTATCAAAATGAGGCAGTAATTCATTATGTTAGAGACAAGGAGAATAAACATGATTTTGGCCATAGACTTAACAAAGCCAAGGTTACTAAGAGCATATCTGAGTCATTTAATTTCACACTATTCTCCAGACAAAAGTGTACCCACAAAGAGAAATAGGGTGAGTGAGTGTGATAAGTATGAATAAATTTTGAGCATTAGAAGGAAAAAAATTCGTAGACTACAAAAGTGATTAAGGAGTTTAAAGTTAATTTAAAAACAATAAAGTAATAATTATCATTATTTCCAACCATTGGTCCAAATAAATGTGCCTGAAAAATATGCCTTAAAGTGTAGTTTTATGAAAACAACAACAAATGTAAATCTATAAGGTTGACAAGGTAAATTGACTCTCTTCATTTTACAAAGCAGGAAACTTTGAAGTTTCCCCTAAATTTAGTGGCTGGGTTCACATTTACTGTGATTACAATTTAGGTCCATCTCTAACTAGACCACCTAAACAGAAAAACAAGTCCTACATTTAATGAGCAAACTAGAGTAATTGCTGATAAGTATAATTAGCCAACTATTGAGTTCAAATGGTTAAAGAAAAAGAAACATTATTTTAAAAGTATCCATGTAAGCCATTCATCACATTATCTTCGAGGAGATTGAAATGTTATAGTATATGCCTAAATCTTAATATATTTTTCAAAATAAGATTATGCTACTTTTAGCACTTCCACTGAAATATTGTGTAATTTCTTTTCCCCCATTGCATATTATTTTAATATATTATCCTTCCAGAGGTTAGCACTGTCTCATATTAAAATATGTCCCTGATTTCATAGAGATTCTTGAATTTAATAATAGTAATAATAATATTGTCAATAAACCCATGATTTCTCATCTTTACATTGCTTTTTGCGTGTAAATATTTGTTGGAAACTTAATATTTACTTAATGATTACTCTTATATGATCAAAGTTTAGAATTATTCAAATCTTAGAGGAATAGATAATTGGAAAACAATAGAAAACACATATTTGTGTCACTATAACATTTCCAAAAGATCACAGACCTTTACCAATAAAACAGAGCTATGAGAGAATTGTTAAGCCATTGCTTTTTTGTATGGCCAATAGTACATAAAGGTTAAGAATTTAGCAACCTTGCTATATAAAAAACTTCATATTCTATTAACAATGAAGTTAAAATGACCTAATATACTTTATCGTACTAACAAAAATGCAAAGACCTATCTGTTTACTGCAAACACTGTAACTTTTTTTCTAGTTGCTATAGGTTATTCAATATTATTTCCATGTCTCCTTGCTTTATAGCATGTTATTCACTCTAGCTCTCATTTATTGACCAATAATAGGTCCCAGGCCAAGCCCTAATGGGTCATTGTTTGGGAAGTGATTTACTCAGAGTAAATATAAGTAGAATTATTTCTGCTTTGGCCAGAAATCCTGAGCATCATCCCCTCCCAGATTTATTTATTATTTATTTAGATTTTTTTTTGAATAGGTGAAAGTGGATTCTTTGCCTCAATTGCCTCAATTGCTACCTAACCTTAATCATTGAATAGGTATAATCTCAGTCAAACTGGGACCTGTTGAAGACTTTAGCTTAAAAAAGTCAAGGTCTTCCATTGCCTCAAGGACCATGTCCAGTTATCCTGATCTAAATCTGGCCACTGGACCCAGATGGCTCTGGAGGGGAAAGTGAAGCAGGTGAGCTTGCATAGTCATCTCTGACTTAAATCCAATTCACTTGCATGTTATATAGTATCACCTACCTGATGCCCTGGTCTTCTTGGAGAATGAAGACCAAACCACAATAATAACAATACAACAAAGGGGAAAAAACATTTCTATAGCACCTACTATGTGTGAGACAGAGGAAAGTCAAAGAATCTTAAATTCAGAGCAGAGTTTAAAAGATTAAGTAGTCTAACTTCTATATGGAGCATGAATTTCTCATCCAATAGTCCTGACAAAAAGATTACTTAAAAATTCAGAAAAGGATACACACTTTACTAATCAAAATGAATCTAATCATAAAGTTGTATACAGATTTAAAAGTTGTATTATCTTGCTTATATTTAAATTCTTTTTTTTTTTTAACATCATTGATTCCTGTACTAGGGGTTATAGACTGGAAATTTATCCTCCATTTTTCTTATCCAGTATCTCTAACAGGGATCAAATAGATTTCCAGGCCTTTCATTGGTAATTAGGTTTCTTTAATACTTTTGATAATTGCTAAATTAATTTAATACAATTTGAAAAAAAAAAAAAACCAAGGGCTCTCTCCAGGAGGCAGATGACAAAGAAAAAGTGATGACTCCAATAGGCATAATGGCTAAAGTTCTGTCTGTAGTCAAGAAACTCTCAGTTCAAATTCAGTTTCAGACACTTAAGTAGTTATGTGACCCTGGGAAAGTTAGCTGACCTCTGTCTTCTTCAATTTCCTCAAATGTGAAATATTTTTAAAAATATTACTTACCTCCCAAAGTCAGCGTGATTCTCAAAAGATAAAATATTTACAAATGATATAGCAAAATACCTGACACATAGCAGAAAATAAATGCTTCTTTTATTACTTCTTTCCTCCCTTCCTTTTTTTTCTTTTTCTCCTTCTCTCCCTTCCTCTATCCTTCATTTTTCCATACTTCCTTCCTTTCTTCTTTTTTTTCCTTTTCTAAGTCTTCCCTTCCTTCCTTCCTCCTTTCCTCTCTCTTTCCCTCCTTTCCTTACTTCCTCCTCTCCTTTTCTTCCTCCCTTTCTTCTTCCCTTCATCCTTCCTCCCTCCATCCCTTCTTTTCCCTTCTTCTTGATTGCCTTCCTCCTTTCCTTCTTTTTCCTCTCTGTCCCTTCTCGCTTCTTTTCATTGCATATCACCATATTCTCTTTCTTGATAGTTCACAGATGTTTCTTGCCCAAGTGGCAATAGTTTTATTAAAAAAATAGAATCAAGCAAAATTCCATAATTTATTCAATCCACATAAAAACTGATGCCTTCATGTTAGCAACAAAAACAAAAACAAAAACTGACTGAAGCCTGCTATTTATATTGTCTGATATTTTTAGCACAGATCTTTCTCAAAAAAATTTCTCTTTAAAATGTGGATATTTTGAATTATTGCTAGCGTGAACATTGGATGATGTCATGTTTCATATCCAGTGTAAACAAGAAGCTTTTTTGTCCTTTTGTCAAACAGACTATGTTCTACAGTAATCTCTCAACCAGACTATTTAAACCCACTTAAGGGTTACTAAGCTCTGAGAGTTGCTGAGAAATGTCTTCTCCGATGTCGGAAAGGGAATTCCAAGAATGAGCAAGAATGTCCTTTAGGTCAAGATGACTGTCAAGGTCAATGAAGAGTGAAACATGATGATGAGGGTCTGAAATGAAGTGCTGAGACAACAGGTGCTTGGTGTGTTGGACTGAAGTAAAGAGGGGAAGATAAGCCATGAAGAAGGAAAAATAGCAACAGTAGAGAAAAGCGGGTGGGGGAGCCTCAGGCACCTACCTGTCAAAAAAAACACATCTCATATACAAAACTCTATCAGAAGTGGCACTGGAAGGAGAAACATCTGTCTGACTAAATGAGTTGCTTTTCAGAATCTCAGCAAAGTAACAGGAGACTGAATATTCATTTAAGAAAAGGGAAAAGAGCTATTCACACACCGACAGACACACATGTATCTCCAAGGGGAGATTCAAAAGATGCTGATGGATGACAATAGCATGTCAGTGATAAGCCTGCCATGTGTAATAAATTAAGGCTGTTCCAATACTAATGTTAATGGGATTCACTGAAGGAGGGGAGAAATGAAACAAATTTTAGTTAATCTCTTTGAGATCCTGATCCACTCTTCTGAATTTATGTACAACTTGGACACATATCCCTTACTTTTTAACCAGAGCATATTATCCTCTCATACATTATAGAGAATTAGGGAATGAGAAGCATATGATGTAAGTTGATGGTTCTGAGCCTCAATAGCCCCATCTATAAAATTAGGGAGTTAGGGTATATTGTCTCTGACAAAATTCCAGTTCTTACATTCTGTCATTATATGATTAATATATAATAATATATTATTATATTATGTATTAATATAATAATTAATAATTAAGTTATGATGTTGAAGTTCACTTACACTTACTTCCCTTCTAAGTTTTCTCTCCTTGAAATTCTATATTTATAAAATTCAGCAAGGAAGGTGAGTAGGGATTTATATAATGCCGATTATTTGTAGCTATGGAAACTCCAGTACCTAAAAAAAACAATATTAAAATCTAATCCCCACAACCTTTCGGAACCACATTAAAGAGTAGACTAAGTACATGATGCCATGATTCTCGCACCAGAAGATGTAGGGCTTTTGTTTTCTTCTTTTTCTTTGTTTTTGCTTCTCTGTAGAACAACGAAATGAAAGTAATTAAACAAAAGGTTCTTCACAACTTACTATGTCATTTATACACTAAAGAAAGCAGGTAAAATTGATTTAAAAGCCCTGCCCCCACAATTAAATGCATGTCCCTTTATCAACCTGCCTAAAGAAATTCTATAAAGTTTTTATTTTATGTTATAAAGGATCTGTTTTAAAGAAAATAAATTGTTTTCACGCTTCTTCAAAAATTGAAACCTCATCATCTCAAGGTACAGTTTAACTGTTTTTTTTTTATTTTCCCTTGATGTATTTTACATTCCCACAAATCCTTGGATTACTTAGTCCCTACTCAAATTGTTCTCTGCTTCAAAAGAACAACATCTGAGTTATTATTATTCTTAGAATAGTCTGTACTTATGCAAAAAAAGTCTTAGTTAATTTTCCTTTTCAAATTTCACATTTGTTATTTAAAAAAAAAAACATAATTTCTTAACATCAATTGCTTAACTTTCACTTTCCCACATATTTTTTTTCCCCCATGTCCAATTCTCCTGAGAACTCTGACTTAAACCAGATGATAAGCTAATTTGATCAAACTCTCTATACTACATAGTGATGCCATAACATACAAAATTCAGGTGTGATCTAGCTCAGGCTATTAATTTTCTAGATGAACGCAATGACTTAGGTACACAGACAGAAAAAGAATTAATGTTTTCAGAACACCCAACTAATGGATTTCTGATATACTTCTATCTTCCCCCCCCCATTAGTCATTTTGTGAAAGAAGAAACAGGACAAAATGGAAAAAAAATGAAAAAATTAAGTGAAAAAAGGATGCTTTGATCCACATTCAGACTCCATCAGTTCTTTCTCTCTCTATGGTTATAGTATTTACCATCATGAGTCCTTTGGAATTGTCTTGGATCATTGTCTATCACAGTTGATCATTACATACCATTGGTGTCCCTCTGTAAAATGTTCACCTAATTCTTTTGCTTACTTCTTATAGTTCTTTAATTTATAAAGCAAATGAGTTAACAAATGTAAAGTATTTTGCAAACTTTAAAGTGTTATTATATAGATTCTTTTGATTGTTATCATCCTATTATTAGACTCTTTGCTTCAAACAATTCATTGGGAAAGCTAGTTGATGAAAGAATATCAAAAGGGGACAGTTCATTTAGATATAATGAATTCACAATATGATTAAAATGATATTATACAAGGATTATTTATCATTTAAAATTTGAGGCAATTTAATCACCCCCAAATATTTGAGGTACATATACATTTTTATAGTCTGCTTGTATCACATCATGTTGTGTGTGTATATGTGTGTGTGTGTGTGTGTGTGTGTGTGTGTGTGTGTGTGTGTGTGTGTAAAGGGATATACCCACACTTAAATCCAACAGAAATATTTTAAAGAAATATTTTATTTTAAATATTTTAACAAAATGATTTATTTTACACAAGAAAAATCAAATTTGGAGAACAAATCACAAAATGAAACATAGCTTTATATATAAGGAACTACTATAACTTTTAGCATGTTGTCCTAGATAGCCACATATAACTTTTTCAAATAAAAGTGATTTTTAAAAAGTAACTTCTATCTCAAATATCTACTTATTTCTTCTTTACAAACACAAAATATACATTCTATTTTTCATCTCTCACACACACTCATACACACACACACACACACACACACACATGTGTATAAAGAGAGATAGAGAGGTAGGGGAGGGAAAGAGATAACCTAAGTCTGGTCCTAAAATAAACATTCTTTCTCATTTATCTATCATCCCCCATTCTTGAAATATACTTTCTCTTCATTTATATCTCACAGAATTCTAATCTACTTCAGTATTACCTCTCCTGATATTTTTACTGAATTTTCTCTTCTTCCCTATTGTTGGGCTCTCTTACTCTCCAAATTATCTTATATTTAATTCTGGTGATTTTTATTTCTGTGACTCTTCTCTTTGGCATTTATAATTTTTTATAAGGTGGCCAAAATCTTCACTTCCAGCTAAACTGCATGCAATCTCCATCTACTCATTGAGTAGTTCTGCTAGATTTGTTCTTGTCTTTCTTTATAAGAACTGTCTGTCTATCCCCCTATTTATATATGCCTTCCCTTCTCACCTATATTTTGGAGTTCCTAATTTTCTTTGAATCTCAGCTCAAAGATCACCTTTTCCAAGGAATGTGCCTGATCTCTGCTCACTCCCCCCAACTGTTGGTGCCACGAAAATCTCAATATATATATATAGGGCAACTAGGTGATAGAGTATATGAATTAATGTTCATCATACTAAATACATATATATTTTTTAAATTATTGTTTTCAGAAATATTGGCAGTGCAGTGAAGAAAAGTGGTGAAACAGAATTTTTTTTTATTTTTTAATGAAAACTTTTTATTTTTAAAACATATACATAGATAATTTTCGACATTCATCCCTACAAAATCCTGTGTTCTAATTTTCCCCTCCCTTTCTCCAAACCATCCCCCAGTTATCAAGTGATCCAACATATGAAACAGAAGAAATAGATAAAAATTACTATGTAGGTACATAGGATAATAGATTACAAACTCTAAGTATCTACCAATTTTTGGTTTTTTTTTACAGATATGAGAAAGATGAGAAAGTTTTATCTTTCTCAATTCAAATCTGGCTTCATTTGCCCCAGTTTCCTTCTCTATAAAATAAAGTGGCAGAGGAAATGGCAAACTCCTCCAATATCTTTACCAAGAAAATTCGAGTTGAGGTCATGAAGAGTCAGACACTTTGAATAACATGTTTTTGCATACACCTATATGAAGAATTACATATCTATTAAAATTGAGATGTGTGATAACTCCCAGTGCCTAGTGCACTACATGATATTTAGAAAGCAGATTAAATATTCATCAATCTATTGAATCAAATTTCATAGACCCCCTGTATGACTCTTGTGAGATGCATATTCTAAGTTTGTATTTTATATGAGATGTATGTATGTATATCTCAGCTGTTTTAAAATCCCTAGTCTAATTTATTTTTATCAAAAGCAACCAGAACACAACTTTTTTGTTATTTCCATTTAGTTAATTAGTCATGTGAAATTCTTTGTGATCCTATTTGGGGTTTTCTTGGCAGAGATACTAGCATGTTTTCCATTTCCCTCTGCAGCTCAATTTACAGATGGGAACTTGATTCAAGCATGGTTAAGCGACTTGCCTAGAATCACAAGGCCAATAAGTGTCTGCGACCAAATTTGGATGTACAAAAATTTTGTCTTCCTTATTCCAGGCCTAGCCTTGTACCCACTGAATTACCCAGCACTAATTACATAAATCAGAATAATAATGTTGGAACTCTTCCAGATTGCTTATGACTTCAACCTAATTGTTCAATTTTACTTGTTTTTTTTAATATTCAAAGTGAGAAAGTAAATAATAAAATGAGAATGATAATGGTAATAATAATTATTATAATTATAAAAGGTGCTTCCTTTCTCTGATCTCACTCATTCAAGCATTATTTCTATCACCTGGTATATTTACTTTGAGAAAAAAAGACCATGGGTTCCCTGAATTTCAAAAGAACATTGAAAATATGATTTTTAAAACAATGGCTTTCGAATCAAGTATCACACAAGTGCAAAATTATCAATTCCTAGCCCTAGTAACCTACAACTTAAAAAGATAGATTTGTTATGAATGTAACATATGGTAAATTCTAGAAATATTTAAGTCTGGACCAGTTTCGACCCTTTTCTGAAGAAATGATATCTGTTTTTATAGCTTAGCAATACCATTATTGAATACAGGAATTCAAATAAAGGGGAAAAATACTTTAGAGGAAGCTTTGCCACAAGGAAAGATTCTTCAATTAGCACATCTTAAAACAGTGAATAATAGCTTGATTCAAGTGTTACAAAAGTGCGAACCCAACTCCATTCATTGCTACTCTAATATAATCAGAGAGGAATAATGCAGAAAACAGTTGTTCCCCATTCCTGTTTTAACTAGACCATATTATTTTTAGAATCCTGATTTTAATACTTCAATTTTCTCCTACTCATCTCATTTACAGACTGTTCTCATGAACCCACTGCAACCTACCTCAGGTTTCTTTTTTTCCACTTGAGTAGGAGTCTTATTGTAACAAAAGAAATATCCCCAAAAAATCTTTGAAAGAAATATAAAATGAAAATTCTGAAGGCAAAAATCTTCATTTGAGGTCATCTCGGACCTAATCAATCCTGAGGCTTCCATTCTCATAGAAATCCATGTCATCCCTATTCTGAAATCTTTTTTATTTGAAATATAATCTCTTTAGAAGTTAAGAGAACTGCAAGAAGGGATAGACAACAAAATTTATACTAATAGGGGATCTCAACCTTGCTCTATCAGAACTAGATAAGTTGAACCATAAAATCAATAAGAAAGAAGTTAAGGAGGTAAATAGAATCCCAGAAAAGTTAGTCATGTTAGACCATTTGAGAAAATTGAATGGGAACAGAAAATAATTCTCAGTAATACATAAATTCTACACAGAAATTGACCATGTGTTAGTGCATAAAAACCTCAAAATCAAATGCAGAAAGGTAGAAATACTAAATTCATCTTTTTTATATTATGATGCAATTGAAAATTAAATGTAATGATGGAACAAGGAAAAACAGACTAAATTACTTGGAAACTAAACAATCTAATCATAAAGAATGAGTGGGTAAAACAACAAATCATAGACACAATTGATGATTTTATTCGAAAGAAAGACAATAATGAGACAATTTACCAAAATTTATGAGATGAAGCTAAAGTAGTTCTTTGGGGAAATTTTATATCTCTCGATACTTATTTGAATAAAATAGACAAAGAGAAGATCAATGAACTGGGCATGCAACTAAAAAAACAGAAAAAAAAGAACAAATTAACCCTCCCCAATTAAATATCAAATTTGAAATTCTGAAAATAAAATGGGAGAGTATAAAATTGAAAGAAAAAAACTATAGGACTAATAAAACAAAACTAAGAGTTCATTTTATGAAAAAACAGTAAAATAGATAAACCTTTAAGTTAATATTTTAAATTTGTTAGAAAAAAGGAAAAAAAGAAAATGAAATTGCTTGTATCAAAATTGAAAAGGGTGAACTTTTCACCAATGAAGAGAATATTAGAGCAATAATTAGGAATTATTTTGCCCAATTGTATGCCAATAAATCTGATAATCTAAGTGAAATAGATCAATGCTTATAAAAATATAGATTGCTAAGATTAACAAAGTATGGAATAAATTACTTAAATAATCTCTTAAAAAAAGAAACTGAACAAGCTATTAATCAACTAACTCTCTAAGAAAAAAAAATCTTCAGGACCAATAGATTTACAGGTGTATTCTACCAAACATTTAAAGAACAATAAACTGCTTGGAAAAATAGGGAAAGAAGGAGTCCTACTAAATTATTTTTGTGACACAGATAGGGTGCTGAACATAACCAGATAGGGTCAAAACAGAGAAAGAAAATTAAAAACTTATTTCCCTAATGAGTATTGATGCAACAATCTTTATTATAATATTAGCAAAAGAGATTACAGGAAGTTATCACCAGGATAATATACCATAACCAATTAGAATTTATACCAGATTCCATGGCTCATTCAATATTAGGAAAATTATAAAATGAATATATCAATAATCAAAGTTACAGAAATCACCTAATTATCTCAATTGATGAAAAAAAAAACATTTGACAATATTCAACACCCATTTCTATTAAAAACACTAGAGAGCATAGGAATAAATGGAGTTTTCCTTAAAATGATAGTAGCATCTATTTAAAACCATCAGCATCATATGTAATGGTGACAAACTAGAACAATTCCAATAAAATCAGGGGTGAAGAAGGTTGCCCACTATCATCATTACTATTCAATATTGTATTAGAAATATTATCTTTAGTAAGAAGAGAAGAAAAATAAATTACAGGAATTAGAGTAGGTCATGAGGAAACCAAATTATCATTCTTTGCAGATTATATGATGGTATACTTAAAGAATCCACTAAATACTATTAGAAACAATTAACAACTTTATCAAAGTTTCAGGATACAAAATAAATCCACATAAATCATCGCATTTCTATATTTTACCAACAAAGTCCAGCAGCAAGAGATAAAAACAGAAATTGTATTTTGTAAGAGCCCTTTAAATGGGCGCCACAGTGCATCGGGAGATTGAGTGGTCCAGAAGTAATTTTTGTGGATATTAGGACTGCCTTGTAGGTGGGATCCTGTCCATGATGAGATAGCTTCGTAATGGGTGACTCTCTCGCTGATTGGCTGTGTGTGTGACCTCACAGGCCCTATATAAGCCCACTGCAGGCAGCAGTTGCTCTCTTTAACCTGGCGCTCTTCACCCTGGCTCCCTAGCCTGGGTGGCCAAGCCAAGATGGATAGCCAAAAGAGGTAAGGAGTTTGGTAGTGAACACGTGGGTCTTCTGACCAGGTGTTCACTAGGGAACCAACAAGTCAGGGCATCAGCTAGGGCATTATGTGAGTAGGTATAATAAAGGCTTTTAAGATTACACGTGGCTGTTCTTGAGTGCGCTACCGGTTATTAAGCTATAGATTCAAGAGATTGTGGCCAGAGATCTTAGAAGGCCTCAGAGGAGGCGAGCCGGGTAGAGCTCACACTGCAAAGGACAGTGGTCAAAGGTACCCTGGTGGGTCTAGGACAGACTAGTAATTGTAACTGCCAGGAGAGCACGTTACAGTTTTTAAAATAACTGTAGATTATTTAAGATATTTTGGAATCTACCTACTAAGACAAAATCATTTATAAACACAATTACAAAACATTTTCCACACAAATAAAGTCGGATCTAAACAACTGGAAGAATTCATAGCGCTCATAGTTAGGCTGAGCTAATATAACAAAAATGACAATCTACCTAAATTAATTTATTTATGCAGTGCCATACCAAACTGCTAAGAAATTACTTTATAGAGGAAAAAAATAATAAAGTTTATCTGTAAGAATAAAAGGTCAGGGATTTCAAGGGAATTAATGAAAAACAATGCATATGAAGGTGGACTAATTGTACCAGACCTAAACTACATTATACATCAGTGATCATCAAAACTACTTAGAACTGGCTAAGAAATAGAATAATTGATCAGAAGTAGGTTAAGTTCACAAGACACAATACTCAATAACTATGACAATCTAGTGTTATTAAACCCAAATACTCCAGTCTATGGGATTAGAACTAAGTATTTCCAAAAAAATTTGCTGAGAAAAGTGGAAAATAATATGGCAGAAACTAGACATTGATTAACATGTAATACCCTTTGCCAAGATAAAGTTGAAACAGGTTCATGATTTAGACAAAAAGAGTGATATTATAAGCCAATTAGAAGAACAAAGGAGTGTCTACTTCTCAGATATGTGGAAAAGCAAGAAATTTGTGGCCAAAAAAGAACTAGGGTGCATTATGAAATGCAAAACAGGTAATTTTGATTATATTAAGTTTAAAAGCTTTTGTACAAACAAAACCAATGTACATAAGATTATAAGAGAAACAATTCTTTCCATTTATCCAAGCATTCTGATAAAGGTTTTATTTCTATAATATAAACAAATTGACTCAAATTTATAAGAATTTAAACCATTCTGCAACTGATAAATGGTCAAAGGATAGGAGAGGCAATTTTCAGATGAAATTAACACCATTTATAGTCATATGAAAAAATGTTCTAAGTCACTATTAATCAGAGAAATGCAAATTAAGACAACTCTGAGGTACCACTACATACCTCTCAGATTGGCTAAGATGACAGGAAAAGATAATGATAAATGTTGGAGGAGAGGTGGAAAAATTGGGACACATACATACATTTTTGGTGGAGTTGTAAACTGATCCAAATATTCTGGAGAGTAATTTTGAACTGAACTCAAAGGGCTTTCAAATTGTGCGTACGCTTTTATTCAGCAGTCTCTATTGGGCTTGGATACCAAATAGATCTTAAAGGAGGGAAAGGGACCCACATGTGCAAAAATGTTTGTAACGGCTCTTTTTTAAGTGACAAGAAACTGAAAAGTGAATGGTTGCCCATCAATCTGAGAATGACTGAATAAGTTATGGTATATGAATGTTATGGAATATTACTGTTCTATAAGAAATGATCAGTAGGCTGATTTCAGAGAGACCTGGAAAGACTTACATGAAGTGATGCTAAATGAAGTGACCAGAACTAACAGAACATTGTACACAGCAACAGCAAGATTATAGAATGATGAATTCTGATGGAAGTGGCTCTTTTCAACAGTGAGATGACTTAGGCAAATTCCAAGAGACATGATGTAGAGAACTGCATTTAGAGAGAGAACTGCGAGGACTAAGTGTGGATCACAACATAGTATTTTCACTTTTTAGTTGTTTTCATGCATTTTGTTTTCTTTTTCATTTTTTTTTCCTTTTTGATCTGATTTTTCTTGTGCAATATGATAATTGTGGAAATATGTATAGAAGAATTGCACGTGTTTACCATATGTTAGATTACCTGCTATCTAGGGGAGGGGGTAGGTAGAAGGGAGGGAGAAAATCATTGTAACTCTAAGGTTTTCTAACGGCTAATATTGAAAACTATGCAAATGTTTTTTAAAAAGTTATTATTTTTTAAAAAAGAGAGAAAAAAAGGGAATACTCTCTTATTCTCATCTCTCTTACATGTGATTGATTATATTGTGGCCCAGATCTAGTTTAAAAATAACAATAAGAACCATGACAATAATAACAACAATAAATTATTCCAGCAATGTAGACCATCAACTGAATGGAATGTCTCTGAATTTTATTTTAATACTAAGATAATATTCATGTGATGATTTTTTTTGCAAAATTATATAAGGAATTAATACTCATCTTATTAAATACATATTTCTTTAAAAGAAAAAAAAATTCTAGGATTCAGAAATATTGCCAATGCAGTGCAAAAAAGTGGAAACCAGAAGAAAAAGATAAACATAGCCACAAAGGTACATAAGATAATAGATCACAAACTCCAGATGTCAACTCATTTCATATCCTCATTTTACTGATATGAAAATTGAAGTCCAGAAAAATGTGATTGTTTGGCAAAAACCAAATGGGGATGTCCTCATAAATTATTAGAAATTACCTAATTATTCATATGGAAAAAGACAATCTTCTCACCCAATGACCAATAATTCATAACTAATTCACTCTATAAATTATAAGAGTACAGATTACAACCACAATAAATCCTAAATAAGTCTTCTAATCCCACCCTGACATTTTTACTGATGAGGAAATCTAAAGAGATTGTGACTTGTCTAAGATTTGAACCCAAGTTTTCTGACCCTAAATATAGGCATACATTGTGGAACAGTAGTATCAATCTCTATCCCTGGAATGTTTAGTGTGCTAGACCATTCTTTTAGTTCAAAATGTTACGTGTGCAATTGATAATGAACATTATATGGATGCTAGGTATAGCATATGAAATATACATAAAACTATAATTGGAAAACTATTTCATTATGTGTAAGTGATAAAATCTATAAGCAATATATCTTCACTAAAGCCCTATTTCATCTTCCCCTCTCCTGCCTCTATGCATTTGAAAATATTATCTTTTTTTTTCCTTGATTAGATAAGATGCTGTCTAACTCCTAAAATTCTTTTCATTCAAATCCAGCCAGGTGCTAACTGCACAATGATACCTTTCCCTTATCTGTCTGGCTAGAAGTGATTTGCTCCTTTCTAATTTTCTTTTAATTAGTTAAAGTTTCTTTTGAACATCTCCTGTTAATTTCTGTATCACTTAAGTTAAATTTTGATTATTTATGTTTGGTTATTTGTCTTTCTTTTCATGAGCTTTCAAACATTGTGTAGTCAGGGTGTATCTCTAGTACCTAGCACATAATAAAAACTTAACAAATGCTTGGTAAATCCAATGTTCGCAAACCCTTCAAAATGTAACCTAACAATTACAGAATTCCTTAAATCAGCTTGGAAAGAAAAAGTATGCTTCCAAATTAAAACAATTTAGAAATGACTGATAAGTAATAAGATAATTTTTAAAATGCTAACATCTAATTTGTTAAATGTTATATAAAAGCAAGATATTTGAAATAAAACTAGCAACATGATTTTAACACATTTTAATACAAAGTGTGGTACAATGGAAGGTGCATGGGATTTGCAGTAAAAAAAAAAAAAAAAAAAAAGATCTAAGTTCAAATCCAGCCTTTGCCACTTATTATATATGTGACTTTTAGCCAAATCACTTTTTAAAACCTCATTTTGCTTATCTCTATAATGAGGAGGTAGAACCAGAAGGTCTCTAATGTTATTTCATGCTCTAAATTTAGACAGCTCAATAGCACAAGGGATAGATTTCAGGTCTCATATATCCATTAGATAGCTATGTGACCCATGAGAAATTACAACTTTTGTTTGCCTCAGTTTTCACATGTGTAAAATGGAGATGACAATAGCAACTATTTCCCAGGGTTATAGTGAGAATAAACATAGATCATATTTTTAAAAGTGCATGAAAACACAAAAAGCTTATGAAAATACTAGCCATTATGAATAATTTGAAGATTAAATCACCCTATTATATATGAAAAATTGAAGTTTCATATGTGAGGAAAATATAGAAATAATAACAACAAACCAACCAAATAGTTCAAGCAAATAGTCCACTTTAAGTTTATCTAAACATAGAGTGAGTTACCCCAAGGACAGCAAGAGTTAGAGCTTTATTGTTATGATTTGATGATATGCTCTACTGTCCATTTGGGACCACCCAACATCGTTTTCCAAAGCCTGTTTCCTATCTTGTTTTTCATGGTCACTGAACATTTCCTTTGAATGTACTGCTGTTTGCCTGAGATATGGCATTATGCTATTTCTTAAAACTTACAATATTTGGAAATAGACAGAAGGGAATCAGGTTTTCTATAATAAAAATAAATGCTCTGTATCTCTTTACTGCTAAGTCACAAGTAATAGCATATCATATATCTATTATATATATATATGTATATGTACATTATATAAACCTGACTTTTAATATAACCATCAATATGAGTGTTTACATAGATCCACACAATGGCATATCATGTTAAAAAAGGAAGACACAAAAAGCATAAAAAGTGACTTGGTCATTGATAAATATTTCCTTACCAGTTAAGTTCTTCAGACCAAGTTCTTGGAGTCCAAAATTCCCATCTTTCCTGTAGTTTAAAAAGATTGCCAGTGCATATCGGTCCTCATAAAGTTTTGTCCCACGTATGATACGCAAATTCTCCAGAGGCAGATAACGAAATTGATTAAGAGCCACTAAGACATATCCAGTGACTTCTCGAATGGACTGAAAAAAATAGAAAGACATGCCTATGTTAAGAAATAAAGTATTATAAGCATCAGTATTTCTGCAATTTTCAAATCAATCTACTCCAAAAAAATCATTTTTTTTTGTTCATTGTTCAACTTGCATACATTTAAAAGTTGTTTGTTACTGGCTTGAGAAGTCAAGAAAAAATATTTTTACAGTTAAAATTTCATCTGTTATATTGATTGGACTATTAAAAAAATACAGACACCAACTGAATGGCCATGAACAATCTCAAAGCTTCCTTTTCTCAAAAAAATCTACATTCCTTTGTGTGTTCAAGTACAATAATGGATTGGGAGAGGGGTGATAAAATACTCACTTTTGAAAATAGATTCTAATTAAAGCAATCAAGGCCATGTTCATTGATAGACTGCACCAAGGTAAACACATATGGGCATGGTATAATATTTGGAAAATGTATATAGAAATCAAATTGTTATATGTATCACAAATAAAAAAAGCTACATTATTTGTAGAATTTAAGACAGATTGAAAAGTGTTGTTTGGGTTTAATGCTTCATGTATCAAGTAACATTTGCCCCATTTTCACATCCATCACTTCTCTAGGGAATGTACATATTAACAAAACATAAAAATTGTGATGCCAGCTACTGAAAATAATCTGGTTAAAACATTTAAAGTATAAATTGAGAATTCTAAGTGTTTAGGTATACATTAAATATTACTTTAAAATAGCCTCCTGTAATTTGTGGGAATTATCTACAAATGAATTCTAGCAATCATTTCAAGGTTTATGAGGCATCTGAAATGAACAGGGTGTAAAAGGGAAAAAAAGAACAAGGTTCCTATACATTTATATTTCCACATGTAATTCATAATGCCTATCATACAAGTTATTCTGTAGAATACACTGATTCATTTGTAGAACAAATGAAACATATAAGTCTTATGTTAAAATTGAAATAATTCAGTTTGCTATTTACAGAATATTTTTAGAGTACAGTTAGGGCATTGTTGTAGTTGTCTAGCTACATTAGCTTGATGGAAGGTGAATTTTTGTGTCTTTGATTACCTATAATTCCCTCCCTAATGAATATAACATGCCTATTGTAATCTTTTTAAAAGAATAAAGACAATTTCTGGTTTTCAGCAATAAAGGCTACCCCAAAATTAAATGACTGATTTGGAACTACTGTTTTATATTTCCCAAACTGTTGCCCCTCAGATGTTAGGACTCCAGATAGTGAATGCTTATTCAGAAGTCCCATTCCTCTATGTTGACTTCCAAAAGGAAAAGCAACAGACTTCCCCTCACAAGTGCTTTAATATGCCAGTGTCCTACCTTTCTCACAAAATGTAGTAGTGAGGGGAAGGACTAGGACTTCTTCCCCTTACATCCCATATCACCCCCTTTCTCCAGTCATTGACTTTCATCAAAAGCTCTTAGTTAGCTGCAAATGCTTGATTGGGCAGCTTGATAAAGGAGTTAGACTTCAGATTATTTTTTTCCTTCGCCTTTCTCATTCTGTGCAAGTCAGAGACTGAAGAAATAAGTGTAGAAAGGTATATCTGCAGAATGTGGCTCTGTTGCCATTACTTAGCTCGTTTAGAGCCATTGGGATCTATTTGCTTCTTCATTTGTCCCAAAGCATATATTGCCTTCTGAGGGGAACTCGATCCTACAGGGTAGCACTTATAATTCTGAGAGGGAAAGTGTAGGATTCTATGGTATAAAGGCAATGCATCAGATTGTCATATTATCTTCCCTTTGTGATCCAGTGTTTGTTTCCTTTTCAAGGACTATGAGAGCCTGGGTGCTTAATGGATTTTCTATATCATGGGCTGATGGGTACCCATGAATCTTTTAAATTTACTATATTTTCAATAAAATAAATAAAGGTTGTCCTTTCCCTGATATGTGTTTATTACTTAGACAAAACTTGTAGATACCCCTACTTGTATTTATGTAATCCTAAACCTGGATCATTTTAGGAGTCATTAAATCAGATGATATATGTAAAATATTTTGGATACTTTAAAAAGTATCTAAGTGTAGGAGATTGATTATCTTATAGAATAATCTCTAGGTGAAGGCATAAGTCAGAAAGAAAATGAACATTTGGGGGATAGCTCTTGAAATCAGCTTCAATCCTTTTAAGTTAAAAACTGAGAGGGTAAAGGAGGGGATAGCTGGATCAGAGGTAATAGTTACTTCTGAACATAAATTATATTTCCTCTTATTAACTGGTGCTTTAAGTGCCTTATTCACAAGTTAGCGAGATAGGTGTTAATTACCCCCATTTTATAGCTGATAAAACTAAGGACAAGAGAAGCTGAATGATTTTTACAGAAACATACAACTAGAAAATGTGAGAGCCAACACTTTAATTTATTTTATAAGCCATAAACTATGTTAGATGTCAATAATACAAAGATAAAAAGGAATTAATTTCTACCTACATTCATTCACATTCCTGAATCATAGAATACTGTTCTTTCCATAGCATTATCCTGCCAACTGTCTTATAAAAATAATTAAGTGCTTAGTTTGCTCAATGATTCATTTATTAATTTAGTAATATATATATACATAATCTCTAGAGATTAATAAAAACTTAATGTTTAATAGAACAGGTATAATATCACAAATTATCATATCATGAAATAATTTTTTTTAATGAAGTTGGGGCAGTTCTCAGAGACTTGTGATTGCATTCATGGAGAGAATTTCCAGTGTAGCAATACCTTCCATTAATGAAGACTGTTAACTTATCCATAGCTATCAGTATTAAAAAGTTGTCAGGATTAAGAAGTCAAGACACTTGTCTATGGTTCTCTAACTGAATGTGTTCCCTAGATAAAGTTTTTTTTTAATATTAATGTTTAGTATCCACTATATAAAATTAAAATTAATTTGATATTAATATTTAATTATAATATTATAATAATTATAATTAAATAAATATTTACTTTTAATAGTAAACTAGGATTTGAGTTTATTTTTAGGCAATACACATATACAAATAGACAGAGGGCATAGGAGCCAATGGAGAAAACTATTAGAAGATACAAGAAAACAATAGAGTTAACTAGCTACTATGGAAAAGAAAAAAATACTTCTTTATCTGAAATAGGAAATAGGAAAGCAGATTTGGAAAAAATATAGGACATGTTTAGGTCAAGGAAAAGGAAATCAAGAAAGATCATAATATATGACTGATGTAGTCAGTAAAGTCACAATTAATAGCTAATATTTATATAGTGCTTTCTATATATCAATACTGATCCCAGAGAAAAGATAATGAACTATACCTCTCTTTTCTCCAGTGGAGAAGAGATTTAATGAGCCATTAAAAATTATTGGATAGAATAACCATGTCATTTAATTTCACTTTTATTTTTAGTTATGAGGGAGTTCAAATTGGCAAAGAAGTATCATACTTTCAGAAATGAATGATATAAAATGACAAAATATGTTACAATTTAAATTATTTTTAAAAGCAAAAATTAGAAAGCAAGAGAAGCAGCATGATAGTAAGTTGTGATCAAATGGAAAATTTTGTTGAATTTTGAGATTTTGCAATTCAAAGGGTTTTTCACAATTGGTTAAATCATGACAGTCTAAGAGGACTGTTTATCACCACACTCAAATTTTGGCTTTGGGATGACTATCTTTGCTTTTAGATGTGTATATGTACATATATATATATGTGTACATATGTAGACATATATATCTATCTGCCTATATATAACTATATGTATATCTATACATATTTCTATATTTATATATAGGTGTATAAAGGTATATACATATGAATGCATGTGTACCTTTTAAATTCTTAATGGGAGAGAACAGTGTCTTTTGAAATTCTGGTGCCTTCACAATATCAGGAGTCAACCAAGGGGGCTTCTCGTACAAATCTAGATAGATTTTTCATAAGGAGCTTTTGGGAAGAAAGGAATGAATCACACAGAATGGGAAAGCATGGTTGCCTTTTGATTTACATCACTGAAAGGAACTCTAAAATTATGAGATGAAAATCCATGTGTGTGTATGTATGCGTCTGTTTGAAGAATTAAGCATTTTTCAAAATATCTTAAATTTATCATTCCCTATTTAAAATAATAAGAAAAACTTGTATTTCAACTTGGTCCTTTGGGTGTTTGGGAGATTTAATATTCCAAAGCTTGAATTTCAAATTGATTAAGCTTTTTTTTGTTACATCTTCTTTTTGCATTCAAAATATCACTTTGAATTAAAATCAAGTTACTTTTTTATACACAGTCTTCACTGTGTCTGTGTCTTGAGACTTGAGAAGTGTTATAGATTCATACTTATATCAATCCAGAAAACTTAAACCAGATTCTTTCCAATAAAGAGTACTGAATATCAAAAAATAATTATTAGGGATGGTTTTCATTTTGTAAAAGTCAAGTTTGATGGTTAATTCTTAGGAACATCAAAGTCTGCAAGTTACATATCTTTAAAAAAATACTAATTTTGTTATTTTGCATTTGTTAGTACAACATGTAATTGTTTCCAATGGATCCTTAATAGTAGCATATAATATTTAGGTATAGAAGTTAAAGAAATTGTTAATGATATATTTTAAAATAAATCCAGCATTAAACATCGATCACAGTAGAACATTTATAAGAATACTGCCATGTTATTCCTCCAATTAAAGTATACTTCAGTATTCCCAAAGGCATAATTTGGTATGAACATATTTTAAGAGAGCAAACAGCTTGATAGGATTTCACAGTGCCATTTGAAAACAGTAATACAATGTGTGAGGTCTTATATAAAGGAAACTTTAGCCTATTCCTTTGAAAAGTTAAGGGGAGAGAATATCAATTCATATAATGATGCAAAACAACAGCTGCCTTTGTTGAAAAAGCATATGGGAAACAGGCTTTGACAATACACAAGTTAGAGGTGATAGCTTCCCTGACTTGTCAGTTGGTTTTAAATGAAAAGGGTGAACGATTCTAGAAGCATCAAAACCAAAAAGTCAGGACTGGATGTGACAAACTTCAAACTTGGCAAGCTGAACTTCAATATCTGTCTAAATATTTGACTTTAAAAGCTCAAAATCTTCATTTTATTAAACTTATAAAGGGCAGATATTTGTCATTGTTTTCTCTAGAGACAACAAGCTTCGATGTTGCCTGTGGTGTTAGTAATTTACTTTCTTCATATAGGATGATTTCATTCTACATCTATCTCTGGATATGGCCAGATATGATATATATGAAATACTATCTCTAAGCAAAGTCTATAACAGTTCTGATTTTTTTTTTTATTTTCTATGTAACCGTAAGCAAATTACCAATCTCAATTTTTTCTCATTAAAATGGTTCCAGTAAATATGATCTATCAGATTGGTTTTATAGAAGCTATCATCAAAGGCTATAAGGAAATAGGAAAATTAGAGGGATATGAATGTGGTTGCAATCATTTGCTATTTAAATATAATTTATTGGTTAATGGTAATTTCTTATTTTTTCCTCTCTTGAACTTTTTGATGACATTGATTAAATCCTCATGGTGGATATTCTGTCTCAGGCTATTTCATGACCACTTTCTCTCTTAGTCATCTTTATATCAATCTGACAATTCTTTCTTTGTCTCCTTTGCTAAATATTCATCATCACCAGATTCTTTTAGATGTGAGTATTTCCTAAAGCTCCATCATGAGCTCTCTAATTTTTTCTACATTCTCTTTCTTGTCTTGATGATTACATGGGTTCAGTTATTTATTCACATGACTCCCAAATTTATAAATTTAGCCTCAATTTCTTTTCTTTTCTATCCACCCTGCCTATTATAATTCTTCTTATTAATTTCCCAAGAAATTTCAAACTTGAAGAACTCAGGATTTCCCCCCCCCCAAAAAAAATATACAATCTCTCTAAACTTCTTTATCTCCATTGATATCTGAATCATATTCTAGTCATCAAGGTTAGCCACTTCAGAATTTGCCATCAACTCTTACCTCACCTTCACTTCCTCTTATATCTTATTTAATTGGCAAGATTTTTCAATATTACTTCCAAAATATATTTTACTTCTACCTTCTTTCTATACTCTTACTTATCATCTTAATTCAGTTTTCTCAACACCTCTCCTATAGACTATTGTAGTAAATTCCTAGTCAGGTTCTGTATAGTTTCTTTATCCAATCCATCTTCCACAAAGATACCACAATAATATTTCTATAATACAGATCTGACTATGACATTTCCTTACATATGAAAAGAATTTCTACTGCTTCAAAGATCAATGACTTTCATTTAGTCTTTTTTGTATAGCAGTTAAAGCCCTTCACAATTTTGCTCCAGTTTCTTCCTAGAACGATTTTATATTATTCCTCTTTACTGCCTCAAATTTCCTCTAACATGATAAACATAGTAGCCAATTTGCTGTACTTAATAAATAATATTTTATTTCCTGCCTTGGTACCTTTGAAGAAACTTCTCTCTATGTCTTTAATATATTCTCTTATCTCTTAGAATCTGTAGTATCTTTCAAAGTATAGTTGGGATGCTACTTTCTGTCATCATTTCCTCATCCACCTAATATGAAAATGCCTTTTTCCTCTTGAAATTATTCTGCAGTTATTTTAATAGTATCTATAAACTTTTAAGCTTCATGAGGACAGAGACTATTTCATTTTGTTTTCTTGTTCCCAAGTGTTTAAAATAATACCTTAAACATAGTAGTAAATAATAAATATTTGAGGAATTGATTAAAGCTTTATTGGTTAATTGATTGCTTAAGTGATTAATGAAATGAAGCTTAATTGATTGAGCTGCTTGGGGTCCAAATAGGGATAAAGATCTAACAATGACCATACATTTATTAAGTATCAGGAGCAAATTTTGAACCCATATCTTCATGATTCTAAAAACCCAAAACCCTGTACATTCTGCTATGGTCCCCACATACAAGTATGTATGAAATAAAATTCCTTTTCCTGATTCAAGATCAGATCAAGACAATATTTCTTACTCAAAGAAAAGTATTGCACTCCTCATTCTAAACTTAAATAAAAGAAAAAATGTAGAGAATTAAAAAAAAACAGTAAAAATCAGCTATACAATTATCTTTACTGTTCTAAATGGAATCATTTTCAATAGATTGGATACTTTAAAAATGTGATACCAGGAATTTTCAAATAAAAATATCCTCAAGTTTTTATCCTATAACTTTTATTTCTTAGTCAAGTTCCTAGAAAAATGTTATCAACAGTCACTGATTCAAATTTTTTCTCCTATCATTCACTTCCCAACCTGCAATCTGGATTCTAACCTCATCATTCACTTAAAAATATTCTCTCCAAAGTTACTAATGATACCTTAATTATCAAATCTAATATTCTGTCTTTAGTCTGTCTGTTCTTGACCTTTCTGCAGCATTTAACACTATCATCATTGTCTACTCTGAGTTTTCATGGCATTAGTCTTTTCTATCATACACACACACACACACACACACACACACACACACACACACATTTTATCAGTGCCCATGGATTTAATTATCATCTCTAGCTAATGTTCAAGATTGGGATCTCAAATTCTATGCTCTTCCTAGTTTTCTCCCACATCACCATCTCTCAAGAGTATCCCCAAGCCCCAGATTTATAGCTTCAGAATTAGTCTACACTCCTGTCCTTCACTTCATGTATGCAATCAGTTCCTAAATCTTTGCACAGATATAACCTTAGTACAGGTCTTTATTAGCTTTTGTCTGAATTTTTTGCAATAGATTCCTAATCAAGATTCTTCTCACCCACATACTTTTTTCCGGACTAATGTCAAAGTGATTTTCTTAAAGCACCGATCTAAAATTATCACTCCCTTGCTCAATAAGCTATGATTATTTTCTATTGTTTTGGTGATATACCATACACTTCTCTTTGGGGCATTTAAAGTCCTTTGCAACCAGATCTCAATCTACTTCAGTCTAATTATATATTACTGTCCTTCCCAAACATTAAGGCCTTAGCTATGTATTGTCTATATTGTTGTTTATATATAGCACTATATATTCTATTTTTATTTCCAACCTCTACCCTTCTAACATATGTTTAGTATCCACTATATAAACAAATACTATTTTTCTTAAGTGTCCTGCTCTCAATATCCAAGGTATTTAGGTACTTAAGGATTTGGGGGACATGTTTGTATTTATCTTATTCATGTCTTTCAAAATATTATAAACACTGTTCATATCGATTCCAAGTTAAAGAACCCTAATCCCTTAAATGTCTTCATATAATAAGATCTCTCCCTTGATCCCACCAAAATAAAACAAAATTGAACCACCATTATTACCTATCCACTCTTAGATCTAGAGTTGCTTTTTTTCTTTAGTTTCCTTATATTTTGAAAGTACGATAAACAGGAGAGTATAAAGTATTCTAAGGTAAAATGAAATTGTAAACATCACTATTGCATCATTTAATAACCTATTATTTCAATCAATGAGATGGCATTTTAGTGATTCAGCACTTTTTAATTTTTTTTTTCTCTTTCTTTTTTTTGAATGTTATGAAAGTCTCATTATTATATGTTACTGTGCATTATAATCAACTTTATACAGAGAAATCTATTTGCCATTCTATATATTGAAATTCATATAAATAAAATATATATATATGTATATTTGCCATCCTATATATTGAAATATATCTATGCCAACAGTCCTCAAACTTTTTAAATAGGGGGCCAGTTCACTGTCCCTCAGACTGTTGGAGGGCCAGACTATAGTAAAAACAAAAGCTCACACTCTGTCTCTGCCCCTCAGCCCATTTGCCATAACCCAGTGGGCCAAAATGGCCCGCAGCCCATAGTTTCAGAACCCCTGATCTATGCAATATGTTTATCTTTTTCACACTTATTTTAAAACAATGTGAGCAAGCTCACCTTCGAAGATTCAAATTATATGAAACTGAGTTCTTCCCTTCTTTCCTTCTCTGCTTAGAAGACCTTTAGAATAATTTAAAGTGAAGAGCTTAAATACAAAATGGAAAGATTTCTAGGCAAAGTATCTCATGCTAGGAAATTTCTCTATCTGCTATGTACTTAGACAATATCTGTTGAAGCAGGTTACTACTGAATGACCTACTACAGTAATAAGATTTTGAGAAGTTGTGCTAGTCGTGCTATCACAGAGATTTTCAAAGATCTCTGAGTTACATTATGTTTTATATAGCTCTAGGCTTAGTAGTATGTGGCAATTTCATTACATTTTACCATGTGGAGAATTGAATTGGAGTTCTGTAGGACAAAAAAAAACACCCTTGAATTTAAAAGAAATACACTGCTAAAGTAGCATTAACATAATCCATAAATACTCAGAAACCATGAATAAGAAATTTCAAAGCTTCTAATTTGTTACATTAAGAAAGTCTTCAGTATTTCCTGAGTATGCATACAGGGGATACAGGGATGTTCAATGGGTGGTTAGATCACATAACAATAGAATTCTTCTATTTTCTCTCTTTCCTCTAATACTGTTTTTAGAAAAAGCCTTTTTTTACTTTGATTCTTTTCATTCACCACAAAGAGATGCAATATGCAGCTCAGAGGGACACTAGGTACAACACAATACATTTACAAATAAATGTCATAAGCAAACAAATCCAGTCATTACCTTTCTAGGCATATGTCATTACTCTGAGAAGTTATCTCTTTTAGGACATATTATGGCTTATGGTCTCATTGATGTGCTCACTTAGTAACTAAGCTAATTTAAGGCTAAAAACCCATCTTTTTTGTTGATGGCAACAAACAGAAAAATGAATAGACATTCTGTTTTCTTTACTTATGTATGCAGCAGATAAATGTTTGTGATATTCCTTTTAGTTATTTTCATTTATTGCATTCCTTTTAAACCAACTGACAAAGACACATTGTGTTTTTCTTTCCTGAATCAACTTCCCCATCTTTTTCTTGGGGAGGGACTTATTAATCACTTCCAGCTATGGTACTAGCTGACAACAGTGCATTACTCTCCTATGGGGAGCTCCTGTGTTCAACATGCCTTCATTTAGCACCATAAGCATCAATATCCATCTCATCTTGACTGCCAAAAGTATCTACAATCTCCTTCTCTTAATGCAATCTGAAGTTTCAAATACCTAGGGAAAATGTTGAATGATGAAAGGAAATGATTAAAATATTCTGTCTCTTAACATCCCCACTGGAATGTAAGCTCTTTGAATGAATGAATATGCACACACACAAGCATAAATATAAATATATATATATATATACACACACACACACAAGCACACACATTATATATAGACACACATATATTTATGTACATATACATTCATATACACACACATATATATAGATATATATGCTCACACACATATATACATACACAGACACATATGCACAATACACACTACATATATACACATATGCGTATATTATATACTTATGATGGACAAAACACTGTGCTAACTGCTGGAGAAAAAAAATTAGAAAAGCAAGACAGCACTTGCTTTTAAGGAGTACACATGCTAGAAGAGAGATTTTGCACTTATAGGAGGTTTGAGCTACCAATCAGATGGAAAATCCCCCCTAAGCCTTAGGATGCAGTAACAATCACAGGGATGCTATATCATCATTGTCACTTCCACTTAAAAACATTCCATACCTTTTTACTGATGATGAACCAGTGAAGAATGCCATAGACTTTGGAGCAGGGACCACCTTGTTTTTTATTTTTATCTACAGTGCTTATCACAAGACTTAGTCCATACTAAATACTTAATAAATGCTAGTCATTTATTCATACCCATGTCTTTGCACTGGCTGTTCTTCCTCTTTATCTTTGTCTCTTGGAATCTCAAAATTCATCTCAAGTGTCTCCTGCTTTGTGAGGGCTTTCTTGATTCAAACAGTGTTAAGTATTCTTTTCTAGGAAAATAACTTTATATTGATTTCTTTTATCAATTCACCTGTATACATATTATTTTCTCTAAATAAAAGTAAGCTAATTGAGAGAACAATTTCATTCCCCACCTTTAATTTCCAATATCTGCCATAGTGTCTGCCATAAAATTTGCACTAAAGGTCTACTGAGCCAATATAGAACTTTGAACAAAGGCCTCACCAAAAATCAGCCAGTCTTATCTCAAATTGCAATATCAATGAAGTTTTTTCTTTAGTCCCCACTCTTCCATTCCTGCAATGTCAATCCATTTCCCCTCTGTGGGCGCCTGCTTTTTCCTCTATACATGGTGTCCTTAATTACCCCATGGCTTCCCAGACCCTCCATTAGAATGCACTGCTGAGGGCTGTTTGTGTCAAAAACTGCCAAAGCACTTAACATCCTATTTTTGTAAAACCTGGATGGGCTCAGCTTGCTCTGCAACACTACTTGGGTACTGTGAGTTTCTCAAATGTACCCCACTACTACCATTATGCCTTTCTCTCATACTCTTTCCATCCTTGTATTTTTTAGTCACTTTTTTTAGTCACTATTTTTTAGAATAACTTTCTCCTCCTCTTCTTTTTCACTTTATTCTATACTTGGGTCTCTCTTATCTAGTTCATACTCAAATGCCACTCCAAACCTGCTCACACCTTCCACTGGGTGTCTCTCTGTCTGTTTCTCTTGTTCCATCTCTCCCTGTCATTATCCATGAATTAAATTAACATCATCAATCTTAGCATTCAGGTATGTTATTACTGATAAACTGATGTTTCAAACTGGATTTCCCAGAGTCATTTCAGAGTTATATGCCAAAAAAAAGTTACACCTTAACCCCAATCTATCCCTTTTCTTAACTCCCCTATTTTTGTCAAGTGTCCCATCATTTTTCCAGTCTGCCAGGTTCTTCATTTTCCTGGACTCCTCAATCAACCCCAGTCTTTTTATCTGATCAGTTGTCTAATTTTGCTGTTTCTATCTCATGACATCACTCAATCTGACTCTTTTACTCTATCCTTGGTTACTATCTCAGTTGTGGCCTGTTATCTGTAACCTAGACTGTAGAAACGGCTTCCTAAGTGATCTTTTTGTGAAGATCTCTCCTCCAAAACCGCTAATTTACCTTAAAAACAGACTTTAATGTATCTCTTCTTTACTCAATAAATTCTCATGGTTATTACCTTGAAATCGAATTACCTCCAAAATTGAATATAAATTTAATTTTCTAGTTAAAATCTTTTATAACTTGCTCACAACTTATCATTCCAGACTTATTATGTATTATTGCCCTTATACTCTATAGCAAACCTTCTTAAACTGTGGATTGCTACTCCATGTAAGGCTACTTAACTGATTTCGGGGGTCATGAAATTATGTTTTATTATCAGTAAATGTTTGACATGTATACTTATTTTATAAACCTATA
Source organism: Sminthopsis crassicaudata (assembly GCF_048593235.1). Lineage (NCBI taxonomy): Eukaryota > Metazoa > Chordata > Mammalia > Dasyuromorphia > Dasyuridae > Sminthopsis > Sminthopsis crassicaudata. Next base: position 71,055,898 of record NC_133619.1, on the reverse strand, counting down.
ATCAGAATTGCATAAAATTTCTCAGATGAAGAGAGGTTGTGATTGGAAAAAGTTTAAATCCTGTTTTTCAGCAAAACTGGCCTTCTCTCTATGCCTTATACACAGCATTCTATTCCTATCTCTATGTCTTTTCACTTATTGTCTCTCATTGTTATATACTTCCTCCTTATCTCTTCAGAGAACTCCTCATTTCCTTAAATATGTGAATCACCTTTACTAAATTGTTTTTGACTATTTTTCTATACTCTTAAGTGATACTTCATAAGAATTTCCATTCTGAAAGCAAGGGCATTTGTATGTGGAGATATATATATATATATATATATATATATATATATATATATATATATATATCTCCACATAAGTATATATACAGTATACATACAAATATATGCATACACACAATCCATATACATAAAATGCTCCCATTTGTATGTAGATATATACATATAGCCACATACATATACATATAACTAAGTGGTACAGTGGACAGAGAAGCGAACTTGGAATTAGGAAGATTCATTTTCATGAGATCACATTATTTTCTCAGATCTCTTACTAGATGTGTCATTTAACTCTATTTTCCTTAGTTATTCAAACCACTTCGGTATGTTTCCCAAGAAAACCCCAAATGAAGTCACAAAGAATAGGACTCAACTGAAATGACTCAAAACAGCTGCAAAATATAGCATATGTTTATATCTATAATGTGAAGGTATAACACTGTAAATAACCATAATGTTCTCAAAAAATGTAAGCTTAAGGATTTCTATGATCTTGATGACAACATTTTCAATCAAAATACTTCATTAAAAAATAACAAAGGACTAAATAAAATTATCAACTCCAAAACAATGAGGGATCCCCCACCAATGCCAAACTAAACAAAAGCCTTAACCATCTTTATTTCAGTCTAGCCTTCAGGTTGAAGGTGGTAGTATTTAAGATTCAAGTGGGATATACAGATTTTCCTGATAATAAAAAAAACATCATAGTTCATATTCTTTACACTATTTTATATTCATTTGTGTCAAACAGTTGGGCAAACACAGTTTTCTGCTTTTGTTGAAAGGAAAGTTAGCTCATGGGAAGTCTCCCCATTACCATAATGTGTCCTTTGCATCAGCTGTTTCATATGAGACTCATAACTAAAGCTGAATCAATTAAAATAGATAAATCTCTAATAAAGTATAACTCCAAACCAGAATTTCATCATTCATTCCCTGGGGAAGGAGCAAAGATACCTGAGGCCAAATTTACTTAATTGTTCTGCGATAAATCCTTGTGTTTAATCACAGGCTGCTTCAAAGGCACTCCCGATAGTTTTAATTAATTAGCTTCATGCCTTTTTTCTTTCATGGAATTGAAAATATTCCACATCTCTTATCTTAGCTGGCAAGCTATCCATTTTTTCACTGCAGGATATCACAGAAACAGAGGCCATTCACATTCTGCATCAGGGATGCCAGTATTAGCAATGCAGCACAAGGAAACCACTTGGATTCTCCATGCCAGGTACAATGGCGTAAAATAAATTAATGCTAAAACAATTAAATCTGGTCCAGCAACACATAGGAATGTGTCAGAACATCAGTGGTTACCTACGGAATATGCAGGATTTATATCTTTATATTGCCTCTATTCGAAGCAGTTGGTTATACAATGTTTTTGTGTGTCTGTGTATGTGTGTTTTGTTTGTTTGTTGCTTTTTCCCCTCAACTCATTTGTAGTCAACAGAAATATCTAAAGGGGATAAAAGAAACACAGGTCAAACATCTGAACAATGACTTCAGACTCAAAATTTATACTCTCTAGGTCACAAGATACAAGGAAGGGGAAATAAGCAGAATAACAAAAAACTAGGTAGAGACTCTTTTCTCATCGAGTCTCATCTCCCAAAGCCATCCCTCTTCTATTAAAAATCCTGTGCATGGTCTGAGTTGGAAGCTAAGACAATACTTTCTCCTACTAGAAACACTGAAGAAGGAAAGATTATAACAACACAACCAATGTGAGCACTAGGACCATTTTCTGGTCTTGATTTCCTGGTTCTGAACACATCAGAGAAGGGAAGTACCAGCCACACTTTTCTCTCCACAATCATCTTCCCCTCTGCCTCCCCTCCCAACTACACTCCAGGCCATCTCAACTAGTGGTCATTTGAAAAAGTAACTGAATAAAAAATATGAATAATATATATTGACTCATTGAATCTTATTTTCTTCATATTTTTCTATTCTATACTTCATGTGACCCATTGCACAGAATAGCTTAATGTGTTTAATTTTAAAATTTCATTCAAACCTTTTATTAATTTATGTTAAGCACTGAGATAGATACTGACCATGCTAAGACAAAAAATAAAACAAACAAATACTGGTCTTAAGGAACTTATATTTTACTGAAAGGATGCATTATTTCTCTTCCCCCTTTTCTTTTCCCCATTTCTTCCTTCCTCCTTCCCTCCCTCCCTTTTTCCCTCCCTCTGTTTCTGTCTCCCTCACTCTTTCTCCCCTTTATCTCCCCTTTCTCTACCTCCCTCCATTTTATACCCCCCTCAGCACATATAAGTTGTGAGAAATGATTATTAATAACCAATAAATTGTGGAGGTTTGTGTCTTCCCCTCTTCCAAACTCCTGAAAGTCCAGTTTTTTGGGGAAGGACATTACTGATAATGAGATTGCATTAATTTTCTTCTGTTTTAATCAGATCCCACCAAACCTTGCAAGGATTATCATCCAGAGTGGGGAAGCCTATAGTTCTATTCAACCTTGAGTGGAGGCAATCCCTTTTGTCTAGATAACCCAAGACTGTAGGTGGTCTGAATAGACATAATTTCCCTTTATATGGTTCACTATCAGTTGCTAATTGAACACCCAAGGGTATATAAACTGTGAGCCTACACATATGTTCATCTTTGGTTTAAAAGAGATGGTCAAGAGATCATCCTTTTATTAAGAACTTTCTGGCTTAGTAATAAAATGATTAAATTTCCCCAGAACTCTCCAATGTTTTAAAATAATAATGCATGTATGTGTACATATATACATGTATATGCATGTGTGCATCTATACAACAATAAATTCAATGCATGCATGATTTGTGGGAAAATGGAAATTAAATTAAGGCTGATGTTGACAACTTGAGAGCTGCTATTAGAGATGGAAGCATTACCCAAAGAGTGAACAAAACTATAGCTCTTAGGAAATGAACAAATCATGCAGGAGGAAATCAATGTTCTATACTTGTGAAGATCCTCTATATATAGTATTTGAGAATTGAATGGGGCCCTGAAAAAATGAAGTGACTTGTACAGAATTATCTATTGCCTATCAGAGGAAACTCTTTTCTGACTCCCAAATGGGCTTTTATTCACTTCATTATATATACTGCCTTTCAATTTCCAAAATATAGACACAGATTTCTTACTACATTTCTACAGACAACTTGTCTTGAATACCCATAATTTCCCTCAAAATCTAGCATCTGTCAAAAAGATACTAAATATGTCACTTTTCAGTGTGGCAACTTTTAAATTTGGGAAATTGTAAGACGTATTCTTTTTGGTTACTGTGTATTTCTTTAATGGTTTGTTCCTTAGTCACCTATAGCACTGAGTTTTAATGTACCTTTTCTAAAAACCAAAAACCAATCACAGAGTATGGGGGGGGGGGGCAGAAGGAAGTTAGAAATATTCCCAAACAGGTCACATACACTGAATCAAAAGTAGGTAAATGTTCCAAGCAGTTATAACGCCAGATATGATCATATCATAGGATGTTAAAAAAAAAAAAAAAACATTTTAATTCCAGAGATGAAGAAGAAAACAAAAAAGACTGAGCCTTCTCCTGAAATCCTGCCAACTCCAGGTAATGAATCACTTAAAAAATGAGACAAAACTGAAAGAAATAGCTTAATTTTTAGGTCTTGGCAAAATATCAGGTTTCCCCTTTTCTATAGCATTAGCAATGCAAATGTTGCAACCACCTCAAACTTTAGATACACTCAAGATCCCTTTCTCTTTAAATTCTCTTTCACCAGGGAAAGAGCATAAAGCACATTTTAAGTTATACGAAAGTAAATCTTACTCTGAATTGTTGGATTTAGGATATACCTGTGTTTTTGGATGGAGACTAGGTAATTGAGGCAATATGCTTTGGGTTTTATTATAAAATAGAATTACCCAAATAATTGCCTTGTTTATCTATATCAAGCAAATATATAAATACAGACACATCTTTTTTTGACTAGGAAAAACACTCGTTGGATTAACTTTTATAATTTTGGACATGAGGAAGTATGTGATTTTATTCAGTAGACTTCTTTATCCATATTTCTATAGGAGTACCAAAAAAAATGACTTCAGCAGCACCAAGTTCCTTATCAATTCTACTTTCTCTCTTCCTGTTAGCTCTTTTTCCTCCTTAAATAAGCTGAGTTTATTGGGATCTTGGGAATAGTTCTTAGGAAAAGAGCTTTCATAAATAGTTCATATGTCATTTTTAACAAATTCTACCTATCTTTTAAAAGGATCTCTAGTAAGTTTCAAAATAATTGCAAATGTATATTAAACTTAAAGGAAAGCCTTCATTATAAAGCTACTATTCCAATGTATCAGTAATTATGACACTCACATGTGTCACATCATTTGATAGATTAAAGTAGACAGATACAGAAATGAATCTGGAGTTTTGTCAATGAAGAAAAAAATAAAGCAAATAAAAGTATTATTCAATGAATACTAGAGAATTTAGGATAATTTTTTTTTGCATAGACCCAATTCAGCTCATAATCCCTTCCTCCATGTTACTTTGTCCTGCTAAGATCATGAAATTGTCAAATAAGGACCTTTTGAAAGCTCCTAAAATTTGCCAATGGTCTTCCCAAAACAGGCACATTCTGCCAATGCTAAAATAGGCATCTTGCCAACATTCATTCATCTAAGTAATGCCTGAATGAGAAAGCTGCAAAAGGTGACATTTAATGGCAACCTTGATTTGCTAAAGTCTTGACAGGAAAAAAATATACTGCTTATAACAAGACTTAAAGATCCTGTTTTGTGTCCATTATATGGGAAGAATGACTTGGCTGGAAATGCCTATGATTACTAATACAGTTGAAAGGTGATCTGAGAACAGACATTTATGTTTTACTACCTTGTGCTTTGGCCAACAATCCAGTGGGAGGAAAAGAAAATCTAAATGCAAAACTCAATGAAAGAGACACAATCCAAGTTTAGAACTGACAACCCAGAAAATTAAGAATGACTGAACATCTCCTGAAGGCTATAATTTTGGGTGTATGAATATAGCTGAGTTGGTTAAAATGTTGATAACATGGGAAGTAGGTGGAATTTTTCCTATACTTTATGCTCTGCCTGAAACTTTTCTTCTCAAAATATGGTACTTTGTTAATCAGGACCATTTGTATTCCCATATGTATTTATTTGATAGTTCTGAGGCAAAGCCTAGATATGTGAGTCTTTACCACAATATATTTATATAAACAACAGAGACACTGCTTTCTAGGTGGACAAAAATATGCCAACATGACAAATCTGTCTCCTCAATCAACTAACTCATTTATTCTTTGGAAATCTCATGATAACCAAATATTTTAATTGCAACAGCTTAAGTGTTGATATTCCTCAATATTTCCTGCAGTAAATTATTGTTCTTTTGCTGACTTATGTTGGCAGAGATGAAGAACCTTGATGGTGTCCTGTACAAAGGATAGATTGTACTATCCACCTTTTCTTTATGCTTTGAAAACAAGCTGCTAGTTATAAAGTGCTTGTTATGTGGGAAGTTAAAACTATTAAAAATAAAATGGGTTTTCCATTTTCCCCTAAGGCAAACAGTGGCAATAAAAAAAGTCATGCATTTTCTAATAAATACCAAGTCCCAGACAAATAGGAAAATAGAATTTATTTTCAACTCTAAAGTACACTGTATAATGAATTATGACTCTGAGATTAATAAATTATATCTCCATGTAGTTTCAATTCGTAATAGGACTACTTGTATTTCTTCTTTCTTTTCACAAGTGACTTTTTTTTCCTTAACCCTCCAAACAACCAAAACAAATTTATATTCAATGCATTTATGTGTATTCAGATCAGGAAGTGGGGGGGGCAGGAGGCCATGGCAAAACTAATTATGTATCCTTAATATGGTGACTGAGAAATCCCCCAGTTTCAAATATGAATTGTTCCTTCATAAATCCTTTTCCCAAAAAATTATAATACTATAATACTAAAGACCCTAATACTATAACTAAAAGTGAAAATCTTTCTAGTTCTTAAAATACTATAAATTAATTTCTTCTAGGTTGTTATTTTAAACATTTTGCAATAAACCTTTCTACCTTGATTCTAAGTCAGAGGGGAGAGGGTGAAGTTAAAGAAAAGAGAAAAGAGAAGCAAAAATTGGTGAAAAGTTCAAATTATGGGATATTTTTTTAAAGGACTACAATTTTATTTTACTGAAATCCCATTAAGGGGTAGTCAGATAGTAGAATGGATAGAGCACCATCCCTAAAGTCAGGAGGACCTGAGTTCATGTTTGATCAATTAACACTAGTCAATTAACACTTCCTAGCAGTGAGATCCTAGGCAAGTCACTTAACCCCAATTGCCTCAGGGGAAAAAAATTCCATTAAGATCCAATTTACAGGGATTTGTTTATTTTCATTAGGACCTGGACTGCTGATTACAATTTAAATGAATAAATATTTTTCTCTCCTCCCATATCTTCAAATATTAAAAAGGAAAAGAAAACAAACTAGTAATATATATGCATGGTTTTAAAAGGGAAATTAACCACTTGAACTTAAATCTGGACCCTTGGGCCTTGTAATTTTTTTTTTTTTTCACTTTAGGTTAGCTTTCTTGAGCAAACAAATGAATATTTCTAGATGCTTATCTACAGCCTTAGATGAGAATTCAAGAGTTCTGGATCCTTTGGTTGTAAGTGACTGACTATAAGTGAAAGAAATTCCTAGAAACTACTTCATTGTTCTTTGAACAGATGCCCTTCATCAAGAGTATTTAGCCAAGGTCTTTTCTAGAAGCCTAAGGAAAAAAAAATCTCTCATAGGAAAAAGCCAGTTAGAAATATAAAAAAGCTAACAAGTAATTCAATAAACTGCTCCACGGTGAAATTAAATAGTTCAAGGGATAAAGTGCCAGATCTGAAGTCAAGAACTACTCATCTTTCTGAGTTCAAAATTGGTCTCAAAAACTTACTGGCTCACAAATCATTGAATTCTCTGCCTCAATTCCCTATCTGTAAAAATGAACTGGAAAGGAAATGGCAAATCAGGCCAGTATCTTTGCCAAGAAAAACTCAAAATACAGTCAGAAAAAGATGGACATGATTGAAAAAACAAACAAACAACTATTCCATGTTCAGATGGCTTTAAGTATCAACCTTGAAACTTATGATAAAAGTGATTAATTAATATTGCTAATTCTTTAGTTTATGCATAAATAAAAAGGTATGTTTACAAAAGTCTTCTTTGTGCCCCCCCCCCTGAGTTTTTGTTGTTTGTTGTTTCCCTTTGGATGTGGGAAATAATTGAGTGTTCCATTTTGATTCATGTAATACATTGGGTATCTTTCTATTCATCCATATTGGTGAAAACCTAACAGGAACCATAACTTATTTCGAAGCAAATTTTCAACAGGATGGGGTAGAGAGGAATTAATGAGTCAGAGAATGAAACAAGGGAGACCAAACCTTCTTATAAAAGACTAATGCACAGGAGTGTCTTTGTGGAGAAGGAAGTAGTTGTTCCTTGGACCCAGCAAAGCATATTATATTAATTTTATTATTTTAAATTAATTTTTTAAAAAATATTTTCCCCTTTCCATTATACTGCTTTCCATATTGGAGATGAGGGTTGTGAGTGAGGGGGAAGCCTTTGCAACAAGTAAGTTAATATAGCAAAACAAATTCCCACATTAGACATGTCTGAAAATGGATCTCCCTTTGCTTATCAGTCCATCACCTCTCACTAGTCAGACAAGAATATTAGGGTCCAACATGGATGAAGAAAGTAAAAGAGGAATTTGAAACAGCTTATTAGGTATAGTTCTGCTTTCAGTTTAGGACCTGTGGCACCCTGACTCTATATTGACCTGATAAACACAATGAGATAACAAGGTTTGATTGCAATCAGTTGATTAACATGTAGCATGAGTTGAAATCTGATATAAAGTCCATTTTTTTGGCTATCATTGTTTATGAGTATGCCATCAAGATCTTTATATCTTGATACTCAGTAATCAACAAAACGACCTTTGAACATCATCATTAATTTGAAAAAAAGGTTGGAACAATGAACAATTAGAGAAAACAATGATGAAATTTAAGAGAACTTGAACAATGATACTGAATTTTATAGAAATAATGATAAGCAGATATTATTTCCTGAACATCAGATTTCATTTTAAATAGGATTTTGTATAGTCAGTAAGCAAATTAGAATCTAACATATTTCTTTATCCTTAGGAGCTGCTTTTTTCTCAAACTTTTCAAAATTCCTCCATAATGTGTCTATAAGTATGTGTGTGTGTATGTAAAAAACAAACATATTCAAAATCTTTTGTGCTGGATATCAATCCATAAACTTACTGAGCCCAATTAATATAATATTCAGAAACCATGACTAAGAAGTATTGGCTTTTGATTCAAAGGATCAGAAGCATAAGTTAGTTAAAATGGTAACTACACATGTTCAGAAAAAAAGGTATTTACTAATAACCAATTGTTGCATTGATGCAGATGTAATTCAATTAATTTTAAATTCAATAAATTTTAAATTTAAACTATATATCTAGGAAAAGGAGTAGCATGAAACAAAGATAGTGATATCTTAGTTTGGAGATAAGAGCTCATATTTATTATACATCACCAGTATATAAAGCTCTATTCCAACAACCATGTAGATGTTATTAAAATATTTTTGGTATGAGGAAATAAGATAGAGAACTGAAGATATTTTTCCTAGATAACACAACTTCTGAGAGATTAACAAAGTCTTTGGTTGCTGTAGAGTAAATAAATTCTTACCGAATTCTGTTGAACCAGATTAAGGACAGAGTCAGGAGGGAGATATCAAGTCTAAAAGTCAACTTGCCTTTGTACCATAGTGTTTCTTAGTGCACAGTGTTAGGGGAAAACACCAATGGTTTTTGGTAAGGTTTTCAAATGCCTTTTTTGTTTGTTTTGTTTTAAATCTCACCTACAGTTTTCAGGCAGAGTACAAGAGTTGGTTTATAATGCTAATTATTTAATTCATTAAAGACATTCTACAAATTAAAAGTTCAAAACAGATAATCTTATGAAAATTTTATAGTTCATATGGAAAAACAAAAGATCAAGAATTTCAAGAGAACTAATGAAAAAAAAAATCAAATGAAGGTGGCCTACCTGTACCAGATCTATAATTATATTATAAAGCAGTGGTTACCAAAACTATTTGGTATTGGCTAAGAAATAGACTAGTTGATCAGTGGAATAGGTTCAAAGGACAAAATAGTCAATAACTTTAATAATCTAGTGTTTGACAAACTCAAAGACTGCAGCTTTTGGGATAAGAACTCACTGTTTGACAAAAACTGCTGGGAAAATTGGAAATTAGTATAGCAGAAACTAGGCATTGACCCACACTTAACACCATACACCAAGATTAGGTCAAAATGGGTTCATGATTTAGGCATCAAGAATGAGAATATAAATAAATTAGAAAAACATAGGATAGTTTACCTCTCAGATCTGTGAAAAGAGGAAGGAATTTATGACCAGAGAAGAATTAGAGATCATTATTGGTCACAAAATAGAACATTTTGATTATATCAAATTGAAAGGTTTTTATGCAAACAAAACTAATGCAGACAAGACTAGAAGGGAAGCAATAAACTGTGAAGACATTTGTTATAGTCAAAGGTTCTGATAAAGACCTCTTTCCAAAATATATAGAGAATTGACTCTAATTTATAAGAAATCAAGCCATTCTCCAATTGATAAATGTTCAAAGGATATGAGCAGACAATTCTCAGATGAAGAGATTGAAACTATTTCTAGCCATATGAAAAGATGCTCCAAGTCATTATTAATCAAAGAAATGCAAATTAAGACAACTCTGAGATACCACTACACACCTGTCAGATTGGCTAGAATGACAGGGAAAGACCTGTCAGATTGGCTAGAATGACAGGGAAAGATAAAGCACAATGTTGGAGGGGATGTGGGAAAATTGGGACCCTAATACATTGTTGGTGGAATTGTGAACACATCCAGCCATTCTGGAAAGTGATTTAGAACTATGCTCAAAAAGTTATCAAACTGCACATATCCTTTGATCCAGCAGTGTTACTATTGGGCTTTTATCTCAAAGATATCTTAAAGAAGGGAAAGGGACTTGTACGTGCAAGAATGTTTGTGGCAGCCCTCTTTGTAGTATCCAGAAACTGCAAATAAAGTGGATGCCCATCAATTGGAGAATGGCTGAATAAATTGTGGTATATGAATGTTATGGAATATCATTGTTTTGTAAGAAATGACCAGTAGGATGATTTCAGAAAGTCCTGGAGAGATTTACATGATCTGATGCTGAGTGAAATGAGCAGGATCAGGAGATCATTATACACTTCAACAACAATACTATATGATGCTCAATTCTGATGGATATAGCCCTCTTCAATAATGAGATGAACCAAATCAATTCCAATAGAGCAGTAATAAACTGAATCAGCTATACCCAGTGAAAGAACTCTGAGAAATGAATATGAACCACTACATAGAATTCCCAATCCCTCTATTTTTGTCCGCCTGCATTTTTATTTCCTTCACAGGTTAATTGTTCACTATTTCAAAGTTTGATTCTTTTTGTGCAGCAAATTAACTATATTGTCATGTATACATATATTGTATTTAACATATACTTTAACATATTTAACATGTTTTGGTCAACCAGCTATCTGGGGGAGGGGATGGGGGAAAGGAGGGGAAAAATTGGAACAAAAAAGTTTTGCATTCATCAATGCTGAAAAATTACCTTTGCATATATCTTATAAATAAAAAGCCATAATAATAATTTTTAAAATGGCAGGAAAAAAATAAATTACTAGAGTTAAGCAGTAGCTACTTTTCGCAAATGCTATCATGCTTCTACATATTACAATAAAATGTAAAAAAGTATTCAAAAGGAATACCATATTTATACAACTAGGTCTTGATTAGTGAAAATAATGAGTTCTGTGAAGTAGTTACATTATTAGATTTTTCACTGCCTATTTCCATTGAGCTTAGATCAATTACCATAATTTACACATTTATAACTTCAAGTAGTGACAATTCAAATACATATGACTTCTTCAGGGGATTCATTATTTGCATTAATGTGGATCAGCTGTAAGAACAAATTTTTATCACTTTTAGTTATTATAAGGAATGTTAAGGGATGAAAATTAAGGCAATTTAAACTGCTTATGTCTTATTTAGCATTAAACTTCAAAGTCTGCAAGTCTAACCAATAAATAGGTATAAGGTTCAAGGAAATGTGTCATTTGTAAACTTCTAGGTAGAGCAATAGATGGAGTACTGAACTTTGACTCAGGGAAACTCTGAGTTTAAATCTATCCTCTGATACTAATATATTGATGTTAAACAATTACTTAACTTTTATCTGCCTCAGTTTCCTCACATATAAAATGGGAATAATAATAGCACTTATCTCTTCCAGGATTACGAGATGGCGTAATGAGATAGTTAATATTTGTAAAGCGCTTTCCAAATCTTAAAATGTTCTATAAATGTTTTATTATAAATAATATACCCTTTTCATTATTATTCACCTAGGGTTGGAAGAAATTGGACTAAATTAATTACTCTGATAACCTCCTATGACCCAATTATAATAAGCAATAAACATGATAAAAATTATTTTAAAAACTTCCAGATAAACTGAGTGGATGTCCATCAGCTTGAAAATGGCTGAATAAATTATGGTATATGAATGTTATGGAACATTATTTTTCTATAAGAAATGATCATCAGGATGATTTTAGAGAGGCCTGGAGAGACTTAAATAAATTGATACTAAGTGAAGTGAGTAGAATCAGGAGAACATTGTACACAGCAACAGCAAGATTATGTAATGATCAATTCCCATGGACATGGCTCTTTTCAGCAATGAGGTGATCCAGACTAGTTCAGAGCCTTTGTAACCCAGAAAAAAAAAATTATGGAGACTGAATGTGGATCACAACATAGTGTTTTCATCTTTTTGTTATTTGCTTGAATTTTGTGTTTTTCCTCATTTTTTCCTCTGATTTTTCTTGTGCAGCATAATTGTGGAAATAAGTATAAAAGAATTGCACAAGTTGGATTACTTGCCATCCAGGGGAGGGAGCAGGGAGGATGGAGGGAAAAAAAGTTCAGAACATAAATTTTCGCAAGGGTGAATATTGAAAATTATCTATGCATATGTTTTGAAAATAAAAAGCTTTAAAAAAAAACTTCCAGATGTTTAACTAATCATTACCTTAATGACAATAATGGCTTCTTACATTTATGTGAGTTAATGTTTACAAAGTGAATTAATATATCATCTCATCTGATCACAAAAGAATTATTATGTTATATTGTTAATATCCCATTTCATAAATGAGGAATCTGAGGCTTTACAAAAAATATGTGACTAATTCATGATCATACAGCTTGTGTTTGTTGTGTCTGGCATCAAATCTGAGCTGTATCCCCCATATCACCCTAACTCTCTAACTTTATCAAATACTTTAAATATCTGATTCTTTGATTAATCTCTGAATGTGGCAATGAATGAGAGGTTACTTTTTTTTTCTAGTTCACTTATTGCCTATTGAATCTTTTGGTCTATTTTGGTTTCATGTAGCTGAATCACTGTTCTTCCACTGTCTGTAATAATGCCTTCTGTGAAGTGCTTTGAATTCAGGCACACCCATGGGACTATGCCCAAAATATGTTTTATGGAATAACTCCAGAAGCTTATTCCATAGTCTATAACCATCTGTGTCTCACTGTTTCAATCAAATCATGGTATTGGACTTCACAGGTGACAGATAAAGATTATGCAGCAGGAAGGGAACACACCATTATTCAAATGTTTAGTTTAATTTCTAAATGCTGTCAAAGTTCCAACAGATTCATGATGAAAAATGTCATCTACCTTCAGAGAGCTATCTGATGACCTCTGAGTACATATTGAAGCTATTTACTTTTTCCTTTTATATTTTAACATGTCTAATGTGATATAGTTTACATGATCTTACATAAATAATTGATATAATATTGTTTGTGTCTCAGTGGATGGAATAGAGGCAGGAGGAGGAATGTATAATAATTTTTAAAGTATAATAAAAATAAATTATTTTTTAAAATGCTTTCAAGAAAAAGGATTTTTTTGATTTAGAAACTAGTTTTGGCTATGTGTTATATGAGAAGGGAAAAGGACAATTTAGCAAAAAGAAATTTCAAAATTTGAAAACTACATTCTTAGATCCATAAGCCCCTAAAATAATCTTGCATTTCTGTAGCCCTAATGAAAAGTTTGTCATGAGAAAACTGCAAAAAAAGACTAATAACAAAACTCTGGAGCCTAGATTTAGGAAATGCTTTATCAGTCTGCAAATTTGTTTAGACACAGATGTGCAAAATACATTGAAGTTTTATCTGTGAAAATTTAGGGAGAATGGAAAGCTACAGTTTGAACAGTATCTGGTGGGACTGGAGGTAGAAGTAATTTAAATTAAAAAAATAGCTACAGAATACATATAAAATATCCAAAATAACCTCTGTGACTGTCAACTCTCAGAATTCCCCATGTGATCCAGGCTACAGAGGATATTAACTGTTACTTAATACCCTCATCAAATGACTGGAATGTCTTTAGGGCTAGGATAATCTAGTTCTTTATTTTCCATAGTGTTAATAGTTTCAGTAGTGTCCTTTCTATTCTGTTTCTAAGGAAATTTCTGTACTTTATGACTCAGACATAATCTTTCCCTAGAACTTCCCTTCATATCTGGGGCATTCTTCTCCTGGCATACCCCTCTATCATGCTAGCTTCCTTCTCCTTGCTCCAACGGCTTTTATTTTAGGGAGGAGCTCAGGGTAGATATCTTTTATTCTTTTTCATGATTTTATTCTAATTCCCCAAATTTTGACGTCAAACTTTTCCAACTCCCTGATTCCTGATTCACAGGTAGTTTTCCCCTTCCACTTCTCAGCTATCTCTTTTATGTCCCCCATCTCAGAATATAAACTTTATAAGAGAAGGGACTATCTCTGCTTAGCATGATAACTGGCACATAGGAAAGAGCTTATTGCCTAGATAATTAGATACAATAGACACCCTTGATGAGAATATATTAGACAACATCTGGATTTTAGTTATAGAAAATGAAATAAAATTGATAAACATCAACTCTCCATTGACAAGGTCAGCCAAAAAAGTCTCAGAACTTATGGAAGGAGAATAGGGAAGGTAAACAAGTATCAAAAGAATAGTTCTATTTCATAACTACTCTGAGCACTACCTACCCAAGGAAAGGAAAAAGATTCTCCATTATTTCTGCATGTTAAAAGTGATCATTTTCCCAGGAATGCTTAAAAAAAAACAGGCACTGAGCAATCAAAAGGGGAATTATTTGGTTCTAATATATAATTAATGCAGCACCCTTCCTATATTAAGTAATTTTTTTTTCCTATCAGATCTGACTACTTCACTTTTTTTTTTTTAATCTTGGCTGGGATGGAGGAACTTACAGAACTTTATAGGGCATGTTAGATGGTGAGTGGTGTCTCATACATGTATATATGTATGTAAGCATGTATGAACTGTGTATGTTTAAAAATGTATTATATTTACAAACATAGATATGGAAGATATAAATTAAAGTACATATAATTCAGAAAAAAATTAAACCAACATTAATTTAATAATAATATCTATTGAATGACAAAGTCAAAGTACCTTTTAAAACTGTCTCATATAAATAAACTACAATTTCAAAATATAGGCTATGAGACTCCACCAGTCCTCTTTTCTCCAATGCAAAAATAAACCAATGAAAAGACCAAGATAAAAATAGAAGAGCTTCAATTCTAAATTATAAGAATTCTAGTACCACTACACTGCATTTGGCCAGAAACCAAATTCTGTTTGGAAGACAAGTTGGACTTATAAAAATAAAAGGACTTCATACAATTTTAACTAGATACTCTGGGATATAGTTATCAGCAGTGAAGCTGGAATCATAAACCCTGGATTCTAATCATGATTTTGCTTTTCTGTAACTTTGTGGCCTTTATGATAAAATTGGTTATTCTTTCTGGGATTTAATTTCCTCCGCTATTAAAGGAAAAGTTCCACTTTTAATTCTGCAAGTCAATACCTTCTCTACAATTTATCATCTTGGAGAACAGGATAGGATACTTGCCCCAGATCTCACAGCAGTTATGTCAGATAAGGAAAATTAACATCTAAATGGTGGGATTTCTTTTTAACAGAGCAATAAACATCTTGTCAATAAAAAAGATGCTGAAATATCAGAGTCAGAACTTAAAAAGTCAGAATTAATTTCCCTAATTTTCTCGATTTCCCAATAAGCTAGTAGATATTTCCATAAACTAGATGATAGCCACGTATCACTCCTGCAATAAGATTTATATATATCATACTGGACTTCTATCTGTTTTATAAACCTAAGAATTAAAATATCAAATTTAAAGTAAACTCAAAAAGATACTATCAGTGGTATTGACTAAGTTGAAACATTATAAGATTAATAAGCCTAAAAAATTTTCCCTAGATATTCTCTTATTTTTTCTTTCATATTATTTTTCTTTGAGATATTTCCAGTTTTACTTTTCATTCATTAGCTATTAGTCCTCCTTGTATTTCTAATTTTAAAGGCTGGTAGAATTCTTTGGGAATCATATTTGGTATTATATCCCTTCTCCATTTTTTAATATTTCTAACTGAAAAATGAAGGTCGTATTAGCAGCCACCTTGGTTTCTATCTTCCCCATTATAATCATTTGTGATTTTATGAAGTGCTGAATTTTCCTATTTCAACATGTCATAAGTATGGTATCCTTTAATCCCTTTTCCAGTCTATAGCTACCAAATACGATTTTTAGTTTCTCTGAAGTTTTGAAATCTGTTTTCCTAAAGTTGGGGCATAAGTGCACTATTTCTTCCTTGGGAATGAAGAAATATAATTTAACGTGTTGTCTTTTTTTCCAAAGTACCCATTTCAAAATGTCCCTAACCATTTTTTTTTTTCTTTATTTGTCAGAAGTAAGCCTATGGTAGCAGTTCCTTATCTTTTTCCATCCTGTTTTCCAAGAGACTTAATCTTTCATTCTTATTCAAATAGTATACATATATATTTTTTGTAATGAAAAAAATACTAAACTTTCACCTGAATTTTCTAACTTAAATATCACTGAAGGAAAAAAAATGCCCTCAAAACCAGGACTATGTAAATTTTAGTCTTTCCTTTAATAATTTTATTTTGTTTTGCTTTTTTTTTATATTTGGCTCATAGAGATATTTCTTCAATCACAAAATACAGTAAGAATTATCTCATTGTCTTCCACTTTTTCTTCTGTCTCACCCTCAAGTATCTGTCATCCCTGTATAAAAACTTTCTTTTCTCCTCACCTTAAATATTATCTCTTTTCCACATTCTCAGAAGAGACCAAAAATTGGATTATCTGATAGACAATATGAAATGTGTGGGTAGCACAGATTAAACTCTAAGGGAAACTTTCTAATGGTGTTTCCTTTTCTTTCCTGTGAATAAAAATATCTTCATTGTATATTGCTATAGCTGTAATCAATAAGTTGATAGTCATTAAACACCTACTATTACAGGAACTAAGAACAGGAGGATACTGAGAAAAACCTCTCTTCTTTAGGTGCTGATAAATTGATGAGTGAGACAACAAACACATAGCTATGTACAAACAAGCTATATACAAGATAATTAAGAAATGATAAACAGAAGGAAAGTCTTAAATTAGAAGAGACTGATTAAAGAGCACTGCATTTCCCCCTTCACATTAGTCATGGTTTATTTTGGAGGTTTTGATTCACAGAAAGAACATATACAATTTCTTAAGAGGAATTTAAATGATAAAATTAAGGTAAATTGACCTATCAATTTCTTAACTTGAAGTTACTATTATTTAACATGTTTATTATTAATATTATTATTATTATTATGATTTAACTACTATTAACTACAAGCAGAAGATCTTTCTTCCTTTAAAGTACCATGGTAAGAATGAAAAAAAAAAGACGCAACACATATATTCCAAAACTCTACAACACTTTACTGAAAAATATGATAGCATCCATGTCAGATATGGTCTAACCCCCAATCTGCATTCTACTAAAACAATTTCTAGCTTCTGAATAAAGGGTCTGCCCAGACAATGTGCATGTAGATTTCAGTGTGGGCAGTGAAATGAAAAACATTTGCAGCAACATGCAGAACATTATTATCATAAAACACCATAAAAATGTCTATGAGGTTAGCAGAGTTCAGGCTGTGGGAGTTTCTCAAACTTCACTGTGCTTTTGGGTATTGTTTACAGTGAGATTGTTTTTAGTAAAGCCCTATAGAAATTTCTAGTCTGGTACCTTAATCTTCTGAAGATTTAAAAACAAAAAAGAAACAAAATAAAAACTATACATTTATTGTGAGATTCAAAAGGTACTTTTTTCTTTTAAATGGAGTGAATGAATAATGCTAGCTTTTGAGGGAGCTACTGTGGAAATATGAGCAGAGAGCCATTCACTAATGTCAGTTATACTGAAGGCAAATCATACTCCAAAACTCCCAATTTTATATTCATACCATCAATGTATAGCATTTCTGGACATGAGCAATGATATGACAGGCAATCTTGTGAAAGACTCCATTATAAAACTTTCATATTTAGTTGGAATCCACATCTTCAAGTGCCATTTCCCCTCCTTCTAAGCCTATTAATAAAGTGTCATTAACTTCTCTCCCCAGTTTATAAGTAGGGTATAGCACCAGCAATTTACTTTCTGGTATTCCTTTAGCTTTCAATGTAAACCTAACGTAGGCAATTAAAGAGAAGGAAGAAAAACTTTGGAAAGGAAGAGAAAGTCTGAGCAAGGAAATTTGGCCGGAGATTCTTATGTAATTATGAAGAATTCCTTATGTTTTGGCTAAACTTTGGAGACAAAAAAAAATGTTCTTTAGCAATAAGTAGCATAAACTGATGTAGACAAGAATTTGTACATTTGTTTTAATTATCTGTTATACAGTCACACATTACATTTGGGGGCAAGTTGATATAAAAAAAGTTAAAAAACAAATAAACAAAGGAATTTGGTGTTGATTGTGATTCACTATTAAAAGGCTAAATGCAAAACCTGTGGATGAAAAAGAAGCCATCATTTAGAGGTTGAGGCAAATAGAGCTGTGTATCTTGTTCATAGGCTTCAATATTGTCCAAAGTCTAAAGCAGCCTTCATAAATTTTTTGCCTCAGGAACCTATATGAACTTATAAAAGGAAGGACCCAAAGAGCTTTTGTTTCTCTGAATTAAATCTACCTTCATTTCTGATACTATAAATTAAAATGAATTATCTTATGTAAAAATATTTTTGACATTGAAGATGCCCTAAAAAAGTTTTTGAAAACCCTTAAGCATTCTTAACCATACACTCAAGAATATTAGCTTAAAGACTGCTTGAGAAGATCAAATGTGAAGGAACAAAAGAATGAAAAATGTAACATATTGTTTTATTATACTTAGTTCTATCTTCTTTTAAAGAAAAAAATTAGCTTTATATTATTTTATTTTCAATTTGTTTTATGGCAGGGTAAAAGATGAAGATGTAACTTTGCAAATTCTATTTTTTATGATGAAGACACTTCATGATTTGCAATTTTATATAGAATGCATATTTACAAAGAGCATATAAAGGTTGTAGTATGTACTATGATATTACACTAAAAATAACTATGCAATTAAATGGATTTTAAAATATTTATAAATCATTTAAAATATACCATATAAACAATATTTGTACTTGGTTAAACATGGATGTTAGATTGTTTTCTGTCAAATGTTTTAGGTATGATGTTCTTTATAACTGCTTAATTATCCAAAGGTCACCTCAGAAGTCTCCATGATTAATAGAAACAAAACAAGCCCTCATTTCTCCTATCTGGATCATTTTCCCTTTTATAATCAAGAGACTTCAATGGGAGGAGATTAGAAACCAGAGATCCATGGATCTGAACTCCTACTTCATCCGTGAACCTGTGCCATTCCTCCCAACTCAAAAGAATATAGGGACAGACTGAGCACCACAACCATAGGATACAAGACTGAGAAGAAAATGGTAAAAAAGTACAAGTAGGAAACATTCTCTTTCTATGTGAAACTTCTGGTAATTGAAAAGAAACTAAAATTAAACAAATAGACTAAACTTGTTTTCCATGTTTAAAGTTTTTTTTTTTTTTTTTTAACATCCTTAGGTATATTGACAAACAAAACTTTTCTTCAAAACAGAAGTCCAGCTTTTTATTATTATATTTTTTAAACCTAATCTGTAATTTTCTCGATATAGGGAACTCCCTGTTTAGAAGCTTTTATCAGCATGTAATTTACAACTTATTGTGTTAGTGTTGTCTTAGAGCATAATTAGTTAGGTGAATGGTCCCAGGTTATATGTTAAATGTGTGACAAAGATCTTCCTAACCCTAAAACAGGATCAGCATTCTTTATTTTGTGATAACTATCCCCAGACCTTTTAAAGATATTTTCTCAGTGAAAATATAGCCCTTAGCCATGGGCATGAAGATCACCCAAAGAGTGATGGAGAGGCAAATGTTTACTTTATGAATAGGTTTCACCACATTAGGAATAATCATTTATTCAGGAGAAAAAGTATAAAGGATGCCATTTAATATATTTTTGAGTGAAAAAGAAAATAGGTTGGTAGAATTCAGAAATAATTGTTGTATAGGCCAAATGAAATATCTGACTGGTAGCTTTCATTTACATGTGCTTATGCACAACTTGAGGAAGGCCCCTAAGATATTGGGTAACATTCTCTGTGAGCCATATTAATACTAAGTCATGAACTTTTATCGCATGGGATGGACAGGAATGAAATGGGTTGTGTCCTTTATTGCTGGAAAAGAATAACATCATTAATAACAACCACAGATTTATTTGAATATAGGTGTTTTTTTAATAAAATTTTAAGCCATGAGAAAAAATTATTTATACTCTTGGTTACTAGGTACCCAGAAGGACTTGATCTACCACTTCTCTTGATCAGAAACCAAACATTTCATTTATACAATTTTTCTTTCTTTTAGAAAATCAGGTTTGTAGCAGCCAAGGGCTGCTACATCAAGGAAATGGAAACAATCGGTAAATGGCTGAATAAGTTATGGTATGTGAATGCAATATAATAGTATTGGTATATATAAAATTATTAGCAGATTTTAGAAAATCCTGGAACGACTTACATGAACTGAATTAAGTAAAGTCAGTAGAAGCAAGAGAACATTGCATAGAGCAACAAAATTATGTGATGATCAACTGTGATGGACTCTTTTCAACAGTGAGGTAATTCAAGGCAATTCCAATAGACATGTGATGGAAAATGCCATCTGCGTCAGAGAGAGAACTATGAAGACTGAATGTGGATAAAAGTATAGTATCTTTATCCCTTCATCATTTTGTGGTTATTGTTTGATTGTTTTCTTTTCCTGTTTTTTTCCCTTTTGATCTGATTTTTCTCATGCAGCATAACAAATGTGGAAATATGTTTAGAGGAATTGAACATGACTGACTTATATTGAGTTGCTTGTTGTCTGGGGTGGGGGGGAGAGAAAAAAATTTTAACATAAGGTTTTACAAGGGTCAATGTTAAAAACTATCTTTGTATATATTTGAAAAAATAAAAAGCTATTATTATTTTTGAAAAAGAAAACTAGGGGAAATATATATATATATATATTTAATTTATATTTATATAAACTTAATAAAAGGGAGTTGCAACTCATTGCTTCAGTAATCATGGGATCAAATATAGAAAGGGAACTTCCAAAGATTTAGAAGTGGATTTAGAAACCATCTAGTCTAACTTTCATTTTACATCTAAAAATCTGGGGTTTTAAAAAAGTGATTTGATTAAGATCATGCAAATGTTTGTGGCAAAGACAAGGATTTGAATTTCAAATTCAATAATATGTTAAATGAAGTCTATCTGTGACATATGTAGAAAATAAGGCCTTGAAGAACTTATACTCTAATAGAGGAAACAATCCATATATAAATAATAGAGAAGCAGCTAGGGGAAAAAAAAGCCTGGTGACCATTCCCTGCTCCTGGTTTTACCACTTATTAGTCATGTGACTTTGGTCAAGTCATTTCTTACAAGTTCTCATTTTTTTCCACTGGGTTATCATGAGAAAAGTACACATGAAAATATTTTCAAACTGTGGAATACCATGGAAATGTAAAATATTAACTGTGCTTGATCAAGTTGATGATGTGATGTCTCTACTATACTACATATGAAAAGAGACTTAATGATAAATCCAGAGTCATATTGCATTCTGCCTTTGATTAGTTAAGCCATCATAAAATATTTTCAGGCTAACCAGTGGCAGCAAAATAGATAACTGAAGTAATTACTGGATACACCTAATAGACAAACCAGCCAGAATTTGACAAAGGTACAGCACTATGGTGAGAACTTTCTTTTCCCCATAGCAAATTTTAGTTTAATGTATATACCATGGGGCTCCATTAGAACAAATTTCCTGCATTGATTCCTAAGTTTGATCCAACTCTTGCTGGCAGCAAAAGAAAAGAGAAATCTAACATCCTTTTTTTTTTTTTTTTTTTTTTTTTTGCTCTATTTTCCTTCATCAGATATTTTCCCACATTAAAATGTTACTGGAACTTGAACTTGTGGGGGAAATGCAAAATGTAAAATTGAAACATACTTAGGAAATAAAAGCATAGTTTCATTTATTCAGCAGCAATTCAAGACCTAGAATTCTGGTTAAAAAAATACTTCTGTTAAGTAAATAATTACCTTATTGAAGTATAAAAAAAACCATTATTCTTTACTGCTTTGGGCATTAGTATTTATTCTTTAGCTGAGAGATAAGTGTGTGAATTGAAGATGCACAAATATTATAATAAATATCACAGTGCCATTTTGTATGTAAAAAGTTATATTTGGTTGCTTTGGGAAAGAATATTATAAACATATACAAATTATAGCTATGACTTTATGAAAATAATTTACTTCTAGAGACAATATGGAGACATACTAGAGGATCAGTATAACTGAGCATAGTAAAATTGGCCAAGAGAGAACTCAAATTGAATCCTACATTTATATTAGATAGAAATAATGATTTTAATACCCATGATATTCTTATTTTAAGTTGCATATTTTTTATCTTGGGATATTTTTATTTTTGTTTTCTAAAGGGAAGTGTCTCAACAAACATGCATTGGAGTATTTAATAACAATTTTAATATTATTGCCTTGCAGTACCTTTATTATATGAGAATATTAAAGGTTCACATAATTTTGTTATGCCTACAGTTTATCTAATTTTATTGGCTGTCTTAATTAAAATGACTTGGAGTACAATATTAATTGATTTTGTGATAAAATAATTAATAGGAATTAATTCATTTAAAAGTCATTAGCATAAGTAATTTTTCTTCCAGCTGTCAATTTCTGCCTTTTAAAATGCATATTCTTATCATTTGAGGTAATAAATTGTTCAACTTCCCTTGACTGGCTGAGCATATCTTTTTCCCCAAAAACGAACTCTGACAATATTTTATATTTTGTCACTTTCTTATAGAATAAGAATTAAAAAGCATTTTACTATATACATTTGTATTTTGTGGGATAAAAAATAGTCAAATCGTTTCTATCCTTAAACCTTTCAATAGTTCTTATTTGGCCTAGTAAGTTGCATTCAAACTCCTCGAATGGATTTTAAAGCCCTTCAATATCCGATATCAGCCTACCTTTCTATATTCATGTTATACTACTTCCCTTCTACAAATCTGGAATCATAGGAGCATACAACTAAAAATTAAAGGTCTTTCAGATGATATTTAATGTAATTATTTCATTCTCCAAATGAGGATATTGAACTCTTGGAAGTTAAGTGGTTTCCTAAAGATAATAAAGTTAGTGAGGAAATTTCACTTTATTTTCAATGCTTTTCTCACTATACAATTCTGGAATTAAATCCTCTTTCCTCCCAAACTAAGTTCCCACTTAACCTTTTAAGTCTAACTTCCATTTCACCTCCTTCTTGAACTCTTCTTTATTTCTCCTCCCAGTCAATGATGACAAAGACGAATGCTTGGATATTTATCTATTTATCTCTATTTATATGTTTATATCTATCACCTATTTATCTCTGTTACTACTTGGCACAAAGAAGATGTCTTATATGTTTGCTCAATTAAATAGATTATAACTCTCCTGTATGGGGCAAGGAGAGATGGAGACTGAAAGAAATTACATTCAAGCTTATAAAAACACCAAGAGAGTGGTTAGTTATAGCAGATATAGCCTTTTCTCTAATTCTCCAAAATGTTATTTAGTGGATACTTTTTGGTGTTACATAACAGTGTTTTAAGAATAAACTAAACTCCCTTTCGTAGTATGTACTAATTGTATGCATCACATTATCCTTCTAGCTGTTTACAGGCTGAAATTATACATAGTTATATTTAAGAAAAGCTTAGATGAATTGAAGACCCATAAAGCGCTATTTAGTGGAAACTAGTGATGTGTGAATAATGTTTTAGAATATAACAGCTACATTCTCTTACAAAAGAAAGGTATTCTGCTACCACTTTTAAAAACAAGAATATAAGAATAGACAAACCCCTATTTTGACCAAAGCTGGTTGCAGGCTCAAGTGAAACAACAAACAACAAGCACCACCAAAAAATAAACAAACAAAAACCAATCCTTTTTTTGGTATTTTGCTGTATTTTTGTTTTTATTTGTTATATTTTATGTGTATTTTTGTTGAGATAAAAATCATGTAATAGAGCGTAAAATAGAATCACTGAACTGGGAGCAATGAGCCTGTTATTTCATTACTTATAAAAAAGTGGTGAGGGCACTTCTGATTCCTAACATACAGGAAAGTAAAAGTAATTATTATTATGAAAAATAATATTACCATTATATTAAATAATGCCAATATGAACTGAAAGAGTATAGATAATTTGCAATTTTATATATATATTACAATCTCTTTAAGCATTGGTAAACTTAGAACAAAACAGCTATATGCCTTACAGAATAACCTTTAAGTATTTCAGATGCTTTAACTGTGTTTAATTCTAACAAGTACAAATATAAACTGAGAATAACTTTAATAGATTATCATAAAATTAAACAACTGAATATTGAAGAAAAACAGATGGATTGATGATCCCCATGTAAAATGAACATTTTCACAAAATCAGTTTACTGCTGTAAAATGGTTTGGTCCTAAAATATTTTCTTCTTAAATCAACTCTTATAAAATGAGAAAATGTCATTCCAATTTCTTTCATGCTCCTTTGTATCAATTCCTTTTGTGTTGAAATTTAATTGATTCTATTTTAAATTCAGTGTTTACTAATATCCTATAAAAAATGATCTACATTTATGTTAAGTTGTAGTTTCTTACTTTAGTAGACTTTAAATTTACATTTGATATCTTAATGATAATGTGAGATCTACTCACCACACTTATAACTATTAGAATTCTATAAATTGTACTCAACAAAAGCAAAACAATAATTTTAAATCCCAAGACACAGGAAAGTGAAATTGAGATTGGCTAGCAATAAGATCTTTTGAGGAGAATTTTGATCAAGTTGGTAATAAAATAACATGAGTATTTTGTGCAGTAGGAGGTTATTTTATTTTTTATTTTAACTTTTATGACCATATTTATAAAATATATTTTGCCATGCAGGCATTATTTCACTGAGAACCAGAAGACCTTGGGTTAACTCTACTCTAACACTACCTCTGGAATTCTGAGAAAGTCACCAAATTTTTCAGTTATAAAATTTAATTCTATTCAAATGACATTTTTAAAGGGGAGGATACTATTTTAGCTTTAAGGGGAAAGGCAAAACAAAAATTGAATATAATGCTGTCTTTGTTCACCTGATGTTTTTAGTCTAAGAGGAGACACAGCACAAAAACATTTATCACAAATTAATTTATGAAGTGTTTTTGCTTTGGAAAAAATGATTTATTTAAAATATTTCTACTTCTATTGCTTGTAATGCTAGTATTTGAGTTATTGTCTGATAGTGTAGGTAATTGAGCCTGCATGGGACAGTACATTGGATTTGGAGTCAGAAGAGTTTGAGTACTTTTTTTTTCTGTAATAGTTTATATCTATGTAAAAATTAAAAATTTTTCTCATCCTGATCATAAGTTCCAATTTTTACATCTGTGAAATGGGAATTAAATATCAATATAATTTGAAATTATATTAGAAATAATTACAATAACAAGAGGCAATATGATGAGACTATACTTTGGGTATGAAAAACCTAGGTTCTTTCTACTGACACATAAGTAGCCACATTCTTATTTTAGTAGACTTAAAATTGACATTTGATATCTTAATAGTAATGTGAGATCTCATCACACTTATAACTGTTAGAAGTCTATAAATTGTACTCAACAAAAGCAAAACAATAATTTTAAAACCCAAGACACAAGAAAAGTGTCTTCATGTGGAAATCACTTAAACCCTCTTATATGGGATGGAAACTACTATAAATAAACTTTCTGTACTGGGGCTCTATACATTATATACATTAAAAATTAAATGAAAAACAAAAAAGACCACCACAATAACACATGGATAATTTCAGTTGTCAGACATTATTAACTACAACCAGAATATGTTTGACTTTTAGCACTACTATTTGAATCAAAAAAAATTATTTCATCAACCCAGTGACAGATACTCAACGAAAGATGACTCGTGTAGAATAGTGATATTAGAGTACTAGAAATGACAGGATTCTTTGCCATGTTCAAATTAATGTTCACAGAGATGAGAAATATTTTTTGTGTCAGTGACTATCACCTTGGCTGATTTCCCAACATAGAATTGGGAGCTATGAATAGAGAGGGTTTAGCGGTACTGATAGCAGATGAGTAGAAAAAGCCTGTCCTGTGTTAGGAAGAGTAAGCAATAATTTTTTTTCTCTGTATCATGACTCAATACAATGTAAATAAATGCTCTCTGAAAAAAAACCTTGCAAATATGAAGTAACTTTCTCAAAAATATTAAAATTGACTTTAAAATCTGGTTTGTATATCATTCTTGCAGGTAACAATCTCAAATATTAACAAAGCAAAAATTTGTCTTTCCTTACCAGATGAAAAAAACAAATGAAGATGTCTGTTTCTTTTTTTAGTTGTTGTTGTTGTTTAATTAGAAATGTAAAAGTAAGAGTTTTACTACCAATATATTGTACTCTACATAAACTACTCATGTTTTCCACCACTAGTTTCTCATTATATATATTCTTTTTTTTTTTTTTGTTTTATAATTATTATTCTTTTTGTTTTTTTTTTTTTTAAAGGACAATTATGTTAGTATCATTCGTACTTGATTTCAGAAAGCTCTACATCCTGTGTTGGGTTTGATGAGTTTCAAAAGGTACAGTTTGTTTCTCTGAGAACAGCTTTCTACTTTCAGCTGTCATTTATCATTGTCACTTTTATAGGAGAGTAAGAGTTTTTTTCTTAATGGCCAAGGAAGCTGAATTTATGGATAGAGTAATCCTTAGCAAGGGATATTATTAAGAGAGTATTAAACAACTCATTATCACAGGAAGATCTGCCTGTGAAGAACTCAGCTTGAATGACAACAAAATTAAAAATAAACTGCCTCCATATATGTATGTGTGTAGATACACACATATATACTTTATATATATATATATATATATACTTTTAAATATATGTATATGCTTTTATATATACTTTTATATATACTTTATATATATGTATACTTCATATATATGTATACTTCATATATATATATATATATATATATATATAAACTATACAAATAAATATATAGCTAACTCTCCATATATGGATATAACATACAGCTTATTTTATATATACACATATGTGTGTTTTGTTGTTATTCCCTCATTTTTACATGCATCAGTATCTACTTAAAGTATTATTTCTTTTCATTTATAATCAAATAATCTGGAGCAGATAAATATAAGCAGTTTATTTATTGCCTTTCAAATAGTGAATCCTAGTACTCTCCTTTGTAATATATCATAAAGCATCAGATTCCAGTATGAGTATTTTAATGCAAATAAATTTAGAGTTTATTTAGGGAAATAGAAAAGTTGATATTAGGAAAGATCCATGTTGATTAATCTCTGTATCAATCAATTAATGTTGTGGCAAAATCAAATAATTAAAAATAAACCAAATTAAGCCAATATTTAGACTGAAGAAATTGAGGAAGAATAGAAATCAATTGAAAACACAGAACAATAATTTATTATCATTTAAAATACAAAATGCATGTTATATTATTGTTCATAAAATGTCATAATGTCAGCAAAAAGTAAATTTGAATATGTGAATAATTTCCAGAGTGTTTATATAGTAATATCAATATGGCTTCTAAGGCTCTCTGTATCTTGGTTCCAACCTCCTTTCTCACCCTTATTTTAAATTTCTCACATTCACTGACTTTATTTCCAAGCCAAAATGGACAACAGTTTGTTCTCTAAATGTATGTGTAGCTAATGCTTTTTATTGGACAATGTTAACACTATTTTCTAAATTAGGGATTGAATGCTGATTCATATTGGGTCAATTTTTAAAAAAATAATTGATTCATTAATTGAAGAAACTTTTCCATGCAGGATAGGTATCATATTTCTTGCCTTTTTAATGGAAGGGGGAGGGAATTCAGGATGGGAGAGAATTTGTAATTCAGAATTTTTTTAAATAGCAATATTTTTTAAAAAAGAAAAATATTTTATCAGAAACATTAACTACTAGAAGAGATATTTATTTTAATCATTATAATCTCTATTTTAACAAATTTAGAGTTTACTATGACTGAAGGCATATATTCAAATAAATACAATGAAATGATGTATTAATTTGACTTCTATAACATTGCAGTCTGCTACCAGATTCATGAAGTCCTACAGCTACATTTATTTGGTTATTTCTGTGATTCTTTATATATGTGGTCCTTTTGCTGTGTAATTTCAATATTACTGCTTTTCACTCCTGCCTTTGTTCAAGTGATTCTCCTATACAAATCCTTCCTCATCTTTCTTTAGTACAGTTCAGGAGTTATCTCCTTATGGAGGTCTTTCAAAACTCCCAAGTATTAGTATTTTCTTTCTTTAGCATTCTATGTCAATACAAAGTAATAGCAAGTAAGTTTGTTTGTTTTTATCTAAGCGAATCAAAAATATAGGTCTAGTAGGAATTTTAGAGATTATCTAGTCCAAGCAACTCATTTTACATTTAAGGGAACTAAAGTTCAGATGGCTTAAGAAACTTGTCCAAGATATCACAGGAAATAAATTGGATGTCTTATTTGGATTTAGGCTTCTGACTTCAAAATCCATTCCATTATACTGTTTTCTCTTCATAGGGTATACCATCTTCTCACTGCCCATCCCATATAGTAATAGGAGGAAGAAAAAAACCAAAGTGGAAGTGGGTCAATACTAGAAATATCTTTTACATTACATTTTAGGACTTTTAATCTACTTTACCATGTGTTTTCTTTTTTTTTCCTTTTCTTTAATGGAAGACTTCTTTTCCTATCCCCAGAACCAACTGCAGTCATGTGCAGGTGACTCCCCAGATTTAGAAAGGACATTGACAAATTGGAATGTATTTAGATGGAAAGAAATGAAAATTTAGATGAATTAAACCATGGTTGAATATAACTTCTTTAGAATAAGAGCATGTGCTATCTTTCTGTAAAGCCTGTCATGTAGAAAATGGATGCAAATTAAACTATGTAGTCCTATTGGGCAGAATCAGGACCAACTGGTAGAAAATGCAAGGAAACATTATTGCTTTAGAAAAGAAAGGTAGTCCCAAATAGCTAGAGCTGCCTTTAAATGAAATGGGCTTCCTCACAAGACAGTGTATTCTTTGATAATACAGATGTTTAAGAAGAGGGCAGGGTATTATTTGTCAGGAATGTTGAAGCAGAGATTCATGTTTGGGATTAGGGGTTGGGCAGTCATGTCAGAAGTTCCAACTCTGAGATTATATAAGCCTATTATGATGATGGATTTGGCCTATAATTTGGCTCAGATTTTATTCTTTTTCTTTCTATGGCGGAGGTTGGGTGAAGGAACAAGTATGGATACAATATGTCCCTGTGGAATGCTGGCAGACAACTTATTGATAATTATCTAACAAGAAGTTGAAGAACCTTTGTCCAGGGACAAACATGCACACAGAAAATTTTATTAGGTAAAGATATTTTTAGAGATTATCTAGTCCAAGCAACTCATTTTACATTTAAAGGAACTAAAGTTCAAATGGCTTAAGAAATTTGTCCAATGTATTCTGATGGAAGTGGAAATCTTCAACATAAAGAAGATCCAACTCACTTCCAGCTGATCAATGATGGACAGAAATAACTATACCCAGAGAAGGAACACTGGGAAGTGAATGTAAATTGTTAGGACTACTGTCTATCTACCCAGGTTACTTATACCTTCGGAAGCTAATAATTAATGTACAACAAGAAAATGGTATTTACACACATATATTGTATCTGGGTTATATTGTAACATATGTAAAATGTAAGGGATTACCTGTCATCGGGGGAAGGGAGTGGAGGGAGGGAGGGGATAATTTGGAAAAATGAATAAAAAATTAAAAAAAAAAAGAAACTTGTCCAAGATATCACAGGAAATACATTGGATGTCTTATTTGGATTTAGGCTTCTGACTTCAATTTCCATTCCATTATACTGTTTTCTCTTCATAGGGTATACCATCTTCTCACTGCCCATCCCATATAGTAATAGGAAGAAGAAAAAAAAAACAAAGTGGAAGTGGGTCAATACTTAGAGGTCCATTTAGTGAATGACAGGAACCAGTTAAGATCATTTTTTTTCAAAAGCCATTTATGAGCAGTATCTACTAATTTAAATAACTTGGTAGGTTCATAGGAATGAGCAAAGCAATTGTTTGAAATGAAAATAAAGCATAAGAAATTTGGAATTGCATACTTATGCTCAAATTTAAAAAGACTCGATTCTACAAATAAAATAATTTAAACACTACACATGTCAGAATCTCAGAGCTTGAACAGGCTAAGAGCAGTCATTAAATGAACAAGACTCTACTTTCCTACGTCTTCAAAAGATGATCATTCAGTCTTTGCAGGAAGACGCCTAGTTTTACAAATGTGACTGTCTCTTAAGGCAGTTCAGCACCAACTTCAGACAGTTTTCACTTGTGTCAACTGTTAATCTTTCTCCCTGTCTTGCACCTATTACTCCTCACACTTTTCTTAAAGGTCCAAGACAACAAGCTTTTTGCATAAAAATCATTCATGTGTTTGAGGACAATTTTTGTGTCTCTCCTGAGTTTTGCCATTTTCAATTATAAAACTCCTTTAATTAATCCAGATATGACATGATCCCTTCTATCAATTTCCTCTATACATAAGAGTTCCAGCTTTTCAATATCCTTCCTCAAAAGTAAAGCCTGAACTAAACATAATATCACAAGACATGGTGTAACTATGGTAGGGTATCATGTAAGACAACCCAGGCTAGCATTGACATAGCACAGTTTTGGGATGACATGTAACTCTGCAGAGTCATTTTGCACTTTTACTTTATTAAATGACTTTTTCCAGTAAATTATCTTGCCATATTTTCTTCATTTCCACTTCAAGAAATGATTGATGAAACTCAGAGGAAAGACGCATGTTTGTTTCTAATAAATGTCATCATATTTGGTCCATTTCAAATTGGTGTGCTGAGGTATTTTCAGACCATAATTTTCATTTAACATCTTCTCAAAAGACTACTTTGAGGGCCTGGTCTTTCAATCAATTCTAAATATATGTGAAATCGAGTTAAAGAATGGGACTGAAGTGAGATTGGGCAATGTTTTGATTCCTTAACTTGTGCCTGTTGACTGAAAATATTGAAGGACAAGATTGAAATGATAAACCTAATTTTGGAAAAATTGTTCTGGTTGCAGTGTGCAGAACTGTTGGAAATTTGAAGGTGAGAGATCAATGAGAAATACAAATATGCTCAAGGCCTACGGATATAGAGATAATAATATCTAAAAGAGAAACTTTGTTGCATATAGGGAAAAACCATTTTGAAAGTAGGATAAGTAGGTTTTTAGAATGTAAATTCCTTGAAAGGAGGGATTATTTCTTTCTTTTCATTTGTATCCATATCATCTAGCACAGTATCTAGTACATGGTAAATGTTGAATAAATGTTTGGTCCATCAATATATTGATTAATGATGACTAGTTAGACATGTTCATTAAGGAAAAAATGAAAACAATTTTGCTATTTGTGTAGTGGGAGGATACAACTACCCGTGACAGAAATATGGAAATCAAAAAGGTAGCTTTAGAAATAAAACACTGTTTTGTTTTAGATTCATTGAATTTAAAGTAATTCAGATATCTTAAAATAATGTTTAAAATTCTGAAAATGAAGGAATTGTCATTGGATTGTTTCAATTTAACATGCTAAAGCTCATGTGTATTTTTAATTATCACTACCCTGTGAAAAATTCTAATGACTAAAAGCACATCTTGTCTCCTTGAAATTGCTTAAATCCTACAGAAAACAGATACTTAACTTCTTGGTTCATCAGTGAACAGTAACTAGTAGGTCTTTTATTGTCTTTCTATTTTTAATCTAGGCATAATTTGTCATGAATAAGACTTTTAGAATCAATGATCCTTATTTTTTAGTAGATTTATGGCATTTTTTCTTCATTTTATTTTGAGGTTTACTGACTCATTCTGAAAGCTGATTAAATATGGTGGCAGGAAAAGCTTACATGCTGCATCTTAGCTAATTGAAAAAAAATTAAATTAGTTGACAAACCTGTCTCATGGACACAAAGATATAATGAAGCAGCAGGATACAATAGTGTTTTTGTTTTATTCACCCAGAAGGGCTGTGACATATCAGAAAGAGTAAAAGATGAAGTTCACAGCCAGTGTTACTCAATGATGTAGATACAGATAGATAATGGGAATATTGTGTGATAGTGACAAACCTCTAGTAAAGGAGAGTACAGGAAAAACAGAAAAATGAATGACCATGGGATTATGTTCTACAAAAAAAATAACTGACAAGAATGGGAGTAGCAAGTTTCTTACATTGATTTCTATTCATCAACTTAATCTTGGTAATACTTAAGCCCCTCTCCCTTCACATCACTATTAAGATGGTGTCTTAATACTTCAGGGCTATGGGGGTACTTCTTCAATTTCATCTAATATATATACTACAGATTTTATGTATTAATGATCTAAGCCATCTACCCATAATTCTTAAAACAGAAATTTCCAAATACTTTAGCATTAGATTTTTAAAATATACCTAAATTAAAAGTCAAAATGGGACAGCAGATGTAATTGTGTTAAATTAAAGAAAAGCAGTATTTACAATTTGTGCTCATATAATATTGTTACTACTAATGACATCAATACTTCCATAGTATCTTAAGGTTTATAAAAAGCAATATGGTTATTAATTAAAAAAAAACATTTATTAAGCATCTAATGTGTGCCAGCCACTGTGCTAAGTGCCAGAATTACAAAAACAAACAAAAGACTCCTTACCCTCAAGTAGCTTACAATCTAATGTGTGGAGACAAGATGGTACAAATTATATACATATATATATATATGAAAGCTATATACAGAATAAATAGGAAGCATAGCAGGAAGGTACTAGAATTCAAATGAATTGGGTAAGGCTCTTAGTGAAAGATGGAATTTTTGATGAGACTCAAATGAAGCTAGGGAGGTCAGTAGGCTGAGCAGAAGAAGGAAAGCAAGCCAGACAAAGGGGAAAGCCCAAGGAAATATCTAGAGCAAAGGGATAAAATGCATTGTTCCTGAAATAGTGAGGAGGTCAATGTCACTGACTCCAACAATATTTGTCAGAGTAAAATGGCTAGAAAAATGAGTAGCAAGTAAAGACCTGGCTTTGAAGTCAAGGAAATAGGAATTCAAATTCTGTTTTATCTGGTATCTCTGGGCAAGTCACAAACTTTCAGTATTTTAGGGAATATTTTTTAATTTGTGAAGAAACACATTGTGAGGAATTTTCATTATCTGAGAATTCCCTCAGCCAGGGAATTCAAAGGGCCAGGATTTATCCTTTTCAAGATTATTTATTGTTGATGTTTTTGTTTCATGATTGAGGAGAAGGAAAATAGGACTTATTGGTGCTTTGATTTATCCATTTCAGTTGCATCCTACTCTTTATAATGCCTTCTGGGGTTTTCTTATCAGATCCTGAAGGGCATAGACATTTTCTTCTCTAGTACATTTGACAGATGAAGAAATTGAGACAAAATAATTTAAGTGATTTGCCCAGCATCACCCAGTTGGTAAGTATCTGGGGTCAAATTTGAACTCAAGTTTTGCTCACTGGAGAAGGCTAGGAATTCTATCAACAATATCACCTAAAGTCCAAAAATAATATTTAAATTTTGTAAAATACTTCAAACATATTTACTCATTTTATTTCCAGAACAACCCTGGGAAGTAGATGCTATTTTTCTTATTTTACAGAGCAAGAAATTGAGGCAGATATCCAGAATCATACAGTCTGGTAAGTGTCTGACTGAAATTAAGCTGCCTGATTCTAAATCAGTGGCCCAAATCATTGGTCCACTTAGCTGTTCTTGGGAGCATCTTCATTTGTAATATGCAGTTAATAATAGCAGCTACCTCCCACTGTTATTGTTGTAAAATTCTATAATTTGAGTGGGCTTTCTCTCTGCCTTTACTTCTTCTTTCTTCCCTCTCTCCTTTCCTTTCCTTCCTCTCTCCTTTCCTCTGTTTTCTTTCCCTCTCTCCCCTGCCTTCCTTTCTCTCCCTCTGCTTCTCCATCAAAAAACTTCAGAGAAATTCAATAAAATGTGTTTCTCATATTCTAAGTCAAATACCTTAGAAGTCCCACTGATTTTTCCTTTAACAGTTGGAGTAATTGTTTGCTCTAATGGGTGAACTGTGGGAATATCTTTCCATTACTTTTTATGTCTTTTCCTTGATTATTTAGAGGCATGTTTGTTTTGCTCCACATGGATACTACTAATTGTTATTTCCCTATTATATGTCTATCTCAGGATGGGGTTGTTATGGAGCTCTTTGTGGTATCCCTACATTAAACTGCTTCCTTGGCAGAAATGGTTCCTGCTTTTTACTAAACATGTAAACAATAACTCATGGGCACCCATCTGAACTAATTTAAATAGTTACCATAGGGGAAAAAAGCACCTGGTACATAAAGCATAAAAAGTATTTATCATTTTAATTTAAGAGAGGATGTTTTGCCCTGGACCTATGCTCCCAACGTTAAAACAGTGACAGAGAATACACTAGTGAGCAAGAGAGAAACCAGATTGTAGCAACAGAGTCTGTGACTCTTCACTTCAGGATAGGGATAGCTTAATAGCTTATACACACACACACACACACACACACACACACACACACACACATACACTTACATACAACAGATATTAAGATATTTATCAAGTGTAACTATGTGCTTGTGTAACTATAACATCCAATAGACAATCTGTATGAATACTTAATATATATGTGTGTATCTCTCTCTATATATATATATACTTTAGATAGATGATTTATTTAATGCATATTTTATATATTATATATGAGCATAATTTACATATGAACACATTAAATATATGTATATTAAATGTAAATATAGATATATACACAATTACAAATGTGTCTATATATACATACAAATATGCACACACACACACACACACACACTGTATATATGTCTGTTTTATATATATATAAGGATTATAGGGAGGTGGTACAGTAGATAGCCTAGAATAGAAAGACTTATCTTCTTGAGTTCAAAAATGATCTTAGACACCTAGTAGCTGTGTGATCCTGGGAAGGTCACTCAGCCCTTTTGCCTCAGTTTTCTTATCTGTAAAATGAGCTGGAGAAAGAAATAGCATTCCACTCCAGTATCTCTGCTAAGAAAACCCCAAATAAAGTCATGAAGAATTGGATTTGAATGAAATTGATTGAACAGCAAGAAATATCTATCTATATGTATGTCTGTATTATGTACATGTATATACCGGTTTGCAGTTGAGGGACTTTCCCTACGTTTGCTCGTCACAAGTAGTACAAGTATTATTATTCTGATTTTATGATTAAGGAAAATGAGCTTCATAAAGGATTATAGGATTTAGAGTTGATGGACTTTAGACATTTTTTTTTTCCTAATCCCAAATACAAATGTGGAAAATGGAATACAGCCAAGTGAAGGACTTTGCCCAAGGTCAGAGAAATTGTATCTTACATCTATCTTCAACATTAAAATTCATGGCTTCTAAGATCAAATCCAGTTGTTTTCCTTCCTCTCCACCCAAGTCTTGACTATATCATGTTATCTATTTAAGTGACTGAGTCATTGTCAATAAGTTTAAAAGTTGCTAATTCTAGACAATTCTTTCAACTCTATCCACATTCCCTTAAAGAATTCACTATTAAAATAGACATGAAAAAATGAGAGAAACAATAATAGCAGCAGCTATTGGCTAAATGACGTCCACTTGAATGAATTGGATATTCAATTGAATATCTAGTATCATGTGAATTATCCAAAATACTGTCTTTGTGGTCTCTTTTATGATGGTACTAATAAAGTTGTTACTGCAAAATCAGTTGTAAAGAACTTAAGCCTTGAAGATTGTGAATAAATTTCTCTTCTCCCCTCCACCTGTTTCTGTAAGTGTAGTTTTATTAACTATAATTAGATGTTATTAGCATTTTTAAAAATGGTGTTGTCTTTGTGTTACTATCACTTAGCATAATAGAACTTGCCTTTAGTAGGAACACAAAAAATTGTCATTCACTTGAACTGGGTATTGTATAGGTGAATAACAGAAACTTGCATGGGGATAAATGAAAAGGTCTCTCTTTTTCCTGGCATGTAAATAATCTACTAAACAATCTACAATGAAGGAATCTGTGGTTGGATTTTATTTTTAGTAATCTTAGTTTGGTGCCTAATGGTTTCAATTGCTGAGCCTTTAGGAAGTTGCACTTAGTATGAAAATAAGAAAGAGTTGTTTGTTTCTTGGGATTTTTGTTTTATTTTTCAGAGGTGAAAAAAAGCATCCTTAAAATGCATACAGTGACTGAACATAGAGGCTTCTAAAGAAAAGGAACACCTGGTCCCAGTTAGGCTAAGGTTTCTCTCTATAAAATATAGTAGTATTTTAATGAATAGTCTAAAATGATTACCTAACCAAGGAACTTCATAGAATATAAAGTGAATATACTGTGGAGAAACAGCCCTTGGAACTTAAACTTTTGTCATGTTTAGAAGCTTGTAAATTTCCCAAGTCTCCTCACCATTCTTTATTCTAGGAAAAAAAAAAACCTACCTAAAAACTTTTAAATTCAGTGTACAATGAAGGTTTATCCATATCATTAAAAGAAGTATATAAATATTTTATATTCTCCTCTCCTGTGAAGCTAAAAAAAAACACCCATATTTCTATTTATAAATTCCTAAATCTTAAATTAAGATTTATCAAAAAAAAGTCCTGAAAATGTGAAATAACCTACAGCTATATCTCATAATTATTTTTTCGGCTAGGCTATAGCCTGCAGCCATAGAATGCTACTAGACCAGAGGCAGAGAATGTCTCATATGTTGTAAATATCCCCTGGCATCATATGTCCAAATATCTTTTTACTTTTTGATTCTTGTGCATTTTACTCTTTTGAAAACTTTAACTTGACACTGCAGAAGCATAAAGAGGGTAACCTAATATTTCAAAAATAGATATTTCCAGATACTTAAATAAATATTAAGATGGCTTTGTTTATCCTTGGCAACTGACCACAAGTAATAGAGTCTTGGGTTTGGAATCAGGAAGACTCATTTTCCTGAGTTCAAATCTGACCTCAGATACTGTGACACAAAGGGCAAGTACTTAATCCTGTTTGTCTCAGTTCCTCTTCTGTAAAATGAGATGCAGAAGGAAATGACAAATCACTCCAATATCTTTTCCAGGAAAACTACAAATAGCATTGCAGAGAGTCAGGTTCTACTAAAACTACCAAACAAAAACAATAAAATAAGCCCACTTTTTGGTGGCCAGGAAATGTGGCTTCTAAATTAGTGCCAAAATATTTTATCACAAAGTAAGCACCTAATGATTATTTTTTCATATGTCCATCGACCCGTCAATGCAAACCATAGACAGCAGATGTAAGAAAGCTTTTTCTGATGTTGGTCTTTGGGAAAATTCTTCTAGCTTGCAAAAGAACCTATTTGATTTCTACCAGAAAAAAATCTTAGCCTACTATGTTTAATGTCTTTAAACTTCTTCATTCATTTTAAAATAAAACTAAGTTTCACCACATGCATTTTTTCAAAGACAATTTTATCTGCAGTAAAAATGACTAAGACATTCTGTTAGCATTTCTTATCATAGACTGCATTCGCTTTACTTTTAGCATTTACAATTGACATAGATTTACTGCTGGGAGAAATAAATCAAATACTGATCACTGACAGCAGGTTTTCTTCTATTGAAGCCACATTGTCTTTATAAAATTATTATTAATAACTATATTTATTCTATATAACATTTATGGTGACCATGGGATAGGATATATATAAAAATTCAAGAATTTCTTCCTAAATTATATAAGTACACACATTAAGTGAAGAATCTAAAATGGGAATTCTGTTAAAAATTGTTGAATGGAAAAGTGAAGGCTTTTTCTCCATTCTGTTGCCTAGAAAAGTATTTTCCCTCCCTTTTTAATCTATGAGATAGCTCTCCTGAAGGGGGGAAAGAAAGAAATATACATTGAGAAATGTAGGCAAGGTAAAAATAAATGATATCCATAAATTTTTTATTTAAAAATTCATCTTCCAGGAAATGGACTTTACTTTTCTACAGAGGATCAAAAATAGAAAGGCTTGGAATGTGCTGCCAGCTCAAATGGACTCAATAGCCAAATTTCCAGAGTATTTACAGCTCAGAAATCAGCAAGCATATTAGAACTTGATTTATCATTGTATTGATTGTCTAAACTTAAGAGAATAATGGAGAAAAAAATTAAATAATGCAGAATAAACTTATGTCTATCTTGTATACATTTTTTACAGCATTGATTCTTAAACATTTAACAGTACAGCCCTGATCTATAGGTCTTTCCTCATCAGCCAAAGACAATGCAAATCTTTGTATAAGAATGATTGAAATCCAATTCACAATATACTTAGAATGACTAGGAGTTCTCCTTTTCAACAGAACAATAATATTGTGTTAGATAATAGCTGTTCAAATTCAAAGAGGGGGGTTCCTAAAGCATCACGGTCAAATATATGACAAATGTTTTGTATTATTTCCAATATGCTGCATTATTTGGAAAAAAAGAGACTTGAATAGTAAGGGAAAGGACAAGAAGAAAGATCCATTAACACTACAGGTCCATTATTGTCCAACCCTATGTATGGTGTAAAAGAAAAAAAACATTCTTTTCATTTAATTTTATCTATAGAACTCCCCAGTAAGAAAGGCTTTTAACAGAATTTTGTTATGCTAGTAGTGCCTCTAAAATTAATGCTCTTGGACTCTCTATGCCCTTCTTCTGCATAAACTCTAAAGTCCCCTCTAAAATCTTCCTCTTCTTCCCAACTAGATTGCTTAAAAAATTAAAAAAACAACAAAAGAACTACTGTGTATTTTCCAAAATCTCACTTTTATTTTTAATAAATCCATCACATTATCAATATGTATGAAGTGCCTACTATTCCCTAAGTAATGTGTTGGATACTAGAGATACAAAGATAAAAATGAAATAATATTTGCTTTCAATTTGCTTGCGTTCTATGGAGGAATCAATATAGATCAAATGATTGTACATTTTGAGTTGGAAAGGACTTAGGGGATCATTTAGCTCAATTTCCCAATTTTATAAATAAATGATCTGAAATTCAAAGAAGTTAAGGGACTCAACCCAAAGTCATACCTGTAGTAAAAGCCAGAACTCATAGGATTTGAACTGAGGAACTTTTAACTTCAAATTTAGCACACTTACTATATTTGCTGCTTTGCCTATATAAATACACACAGAAATAATTATTTTAAAATCAACAATGCTTTATATAAACCAGTAGACAGCTACATATGAACAATCTTTCAAAGACTTGATCAATTGCCTCACAAAAGGCATCGGTGTTGACCTATGCAAACCCAAAGATGCCTTTTGTTCTGTATATTCATGAGAAAGACTGAGTGCAATTGTCTACCAAAAGAAAAATGATCAACTGAAATTAGTTGTTTTTAATAGCATATGTCTAAATGAAAGTAAGACCCATCACAATATTCAGAAGCTTTAGTGCCTTCCCTTGAAAAAAAAAAAAAGTCAAAGACTATCTAAATGTCAATCTAAAAAGTGGAACCAGTTGGGCAAAACTACAAATCTAATCACAAGGATTTCCTTAGCTTTTGATCAAGCTATTTTTTTTCCTATTGGTCAGTGTACTGTTCACTTTTACATTCTTGTCCCTAATAGCAATGGGAAGAACCAATGCCTAATTATATGCTATTTGCCTGAGAGGAGTAGCAGCATTAGAAATCAAATGAGTTCAAGATCTATCAGTGTTCTGGCAAGACTAAGATGGAGCTGCAAGACCCAAAAGGCCATGTAAAACTAAATATGTGGTATCACTTGAAGAAAGAAAGATATTGATTTGTAAAATTAAGGAGTTGGAATACAAATGCATGGCAATACAATTGAACTTTTAAGGTTACTAGAAAGTGGTACAACCAAGAAAGATACCATATAAAAATTGGTGCTAGAAATGAATCTTCAAAGAGGGGATTCTATGATGTTGAGTTGAAGAAGATCATTTAAGGCATGGATGATTGCAAATGCAAGGCAAGGCATGAAAGAAAGAGATTGAGACCTGAATTTAATTTGTTAATCCTTGTTATTCTTAGCTTTTTGGTTCCCTTTTCATTTAATTGTTTTCAGTCTTGTCTCTTTGTGACCCCATTTTGAGTTTCTTAGCAAAGTTTGATATTTCATTCTCCAGCTCATTTTACAGATGAGGAAACTGAGGCAAATAGTATTAAGTGACTTTCTCAGAGTCACACCACTAATAAGTGTCTAAGACCAAATTTGAACTCAAGAAGATGAAGCTTCCTGACTCTAGTCTCAGTACTCTAGCCTAACTGCCTCCCACCCTTTCTTTCTCATGCCCTGTACTAAAATCATAAGGTTAAATTTATTATCCATACTAATAATTAGAATATTTGGTGCAGAAATTAGAATTAATAGTCTAATTCACTAGATGGCTTTAATATCAAACCTTAATTCCCATAATAGGCAAACTGACAAAGAGACATCCAAGACTATTGATTCAGAAAAAGAATTGAGTAACATCAGCTGGATTAAGAATTACTCCTGACATTACTCAAGATTAGGTCCATTCTTTCCCTTTTTCTCCCTCTTCCTATTTTTCCTACCTGATCTTTCTTTCTTTTTTTCTTCTTCTTCTCTGTTTGGCTATATCATTCTTAATTTTCAAGTTTCAGATAAATATGTCCACAAAGCCTTCTCCAACCAATGAAGGCTGTCTGTGAGATCTCCTTTCTTCGAATTCCTATAAAACTAATAATTTTCTCAATATGTCACTTCACCATTATTAACATTTTTTAATTCCATTCATACATGGCAAACTTGTATTCTCAGGAAGAATTTAAGCTCCTTCTGGGCAGGCCCATGTTTTATCACTTTTATGTGTATCCAATTGTGTCATCAAATAAAGTACAAAAAAGAAAAAAAAATCCAATGTTGACTTAATGTACTTTTCCTGTTCCCTCAAGGGTATCAAAAAGTGGAACCTTCTGGGCAGAAACAAATCTAATTATAAGATTTTCCTTTGCCTTAGATTAAGGTGTCCTAATTCTTGGGCAATTGACTGCTCAAGTAGATACATTCATATTCCCAACAGCAATGTAAAGCTTCCAGCATCTGGGCAGAAGGAATTCTCCCAGAGAGGGTAAAAAAATCTTCTTTTCCATGCTAATTATCCAATTGGCCCTTACTAATACATGTTTACTTGCTGCTTGGTGCCAATAACAGAGCTAGCTATGTAGATTAACAACTGGGAAAATTAGAAATACATTTTATTGATTATAAGTTGACACTGGTAGATTTCCTTCAATGTACTACCTTCTTTAAAGGTTTGTTAGACTTGAATTTAAATTTTTTGTCCAAAATTCTCTTCGCCCTTTTGTAATATCTCCCATCCCAAAATCAGAATTATCATTAAAATTAACCAAATTCTTATTTCATTCAATAAATGAATTGATAAGGTTTGATTTGTTTTATTTTTAGTGATTTACTGAGACAACTCTCAAGTTGGATCTTCTACACAACTCTATACTTACATTGTGCTTATATAATATTTTCAGAAACACTATGATTATCTATTAAAAACTAATTTGAAACACTTGTTATATTCAAAATACATTATTTTTCTCATTTTACCCTTCCCTCCTTTTAGCCAATATTACAATCTAAAAGGCCCTTGCCACATTGATAATGTTTCAAATACCTCAAGAGAAAGTTCATTCTGAACTATGACAATTTAACATTTTATGTATTGGGGATCACTTTATATCCACTCAATAATAATATCCATCATAGCCCTAGCAATTAAAAGAGTATAAAGGAAACTAGCCTGGTTAAAATCAGTTATTGCTTGATACATTATATCAGGTAGCATTAAAGAAATACTGTTTTGGTCTAATTGCTTCTCGGTTTCATTAGATATTATTCAGTGTAAATTCTCCACTATACATTATTTTCTGTAGATTTAGCTGAAGTTGTCCCTGGGTTTTTGAAACTTGTATTTTTATGACAGATTGATAATTCTGAATTACTTTTTCCACTTAACTGTTTTCATTAATTTCTTCATCTGTAAAAGGGAATTAAGAGACACCCACTTGCCAAGATATTGTGAGGATCAAGTAAAATGTTATTTGTGAATAACTTTGCTGACTTTTTAGCCCTATAAATGATACATATTATTTTTAAGATAAGATCTATAATGCATCTTTTTAAAACTGGTTTAAAAAGTATTTTGTTGGTGCTTTGTAAAAAACAAAAATTTACCTCCTAATAATAAAATATTTTTGCAAAATAATTCTTCCCTCTCTTCCAATAAAAGAAATGGCATTAGGATAAAACAAATCTGGACTTTGACTATGTTTGATAACATTTGGTTCATTTGAGATCCATATTCCCTCATCTTTCCATCAAAAGAAATATATGCTTAATTATCAGTTTTCTAGAGTCAATATTCTCACTAAAATTTTTAATTAGTCTAAAATAATCATGAAGCATTTGATCATGCAAAACATCCCCTTTTTTAACTTAAGCACTAGATAAATGCATGAATGAATGAATTTGTCTTTGTAATACACTTATAAGAAAAAGCAGTGAATATATTCTTTAGAGCATCCCATAATATTGTTCTTTTCATGCAGTTAAAGATTCCAAAAGGAGTGACATAATCTAAAGACTGTTCAGACTGATACTTGGGAAAAATTAGAGGGTGACACATTTAGTAACATCCACAATATTGGGAATTTATTAGGTAAAATAATTACCAATTTGTCTAAGCTATTGGATAGGACCATTTTTTCTGGAGGGAAAATTGGAAAAGTGGAAGGATACAAGTGATTACACTGATCCCTGGAGTAAATTCTATATAGTCAGATAGTCCAGGACACATAAAGCAAGCAGCTGCATCCACTTATTTGAGGAACAAGACCCATGCTTGACATGACATTTGGCTTGTCCCTTGTGAGAAAGTCTGGTTTGATTAGTTATATACTGATTGGGACCACCTTGAAAGGAATTATAAACAAACCTTCTCAAAACCAAAGTTGGAGGGGGGGAAATGTATTTACCTTCTTAAGGGTTAAATAAGTGAAAAATCCTTAATCTGATTATATGATAACATTATTAACAATGCTAACATTATACATTTGTCATATATGACAATATAATAATAATATTATGGATATATGTCTTGGGCATTAAAATAATATGTTAAAATTTGAGGTTCAATTAATTTTACTACTAAAATTGTGGAAAGTCTTTACTACTAAAATTATAAAATTCTTAAATGATATATTTTATTTGGCATCTGAAAGTCATCAACTGAAAACCAAAGAGATGCATGAAGTTAAAAGATAATTGATTATGTCCTTAAGAATAGATTTAAGTATGTAGAAACCATTTATTAACAAATCTAATGATATTTATAATGTAGAGGAAAATACTAGTGAAAATAAATTCTTGTGCATTGTCCAAGTTGTACAATTCCCATTGGATTATGTGACCAGCATGGACCAATACAAGCGATTTTGGCAAGTGCAAAATGAGGTATGTAAAAATTGCTAAAGACAATAAAAAATGATATTGTGTTCTTATATGGGGAGGGGGTTAGGAAGGTAGTTGATAAGAAAGCCATTCCTATTACCTGAGGTATGGAAATGATGGTAAACAGGTGATGGGATTGCTGAAAACTGCCCTGTTTGGAGTTTCACAAACTTATATTTGGTCCTCTATTTAAGTGCATCCAGAAATATGTTCCATGTGCTATCCATGCCTGGCATCTTGCCAACCTCTGGACTGCTATGTCCATTCTTCCCCGATTTTCAACACCTTGACTTGAAGCTATAATCAAATCGATATTGCTATTGCTTCTGCAAAGGGCAGGAAGAGATAAACAAGAGTTCCCAGCTGCCCTCAATAAATTAAAGTCACTAGACTCAGATGAGATCATGGGTCTT
Organism: Sminthopsis crassicaudata; assembly: GCF_048593235.1. Lineage (NCBI taxonomy): Eukaryota > Metazoa > Chordata > Mammalia > Dasyuromorphia > Dasyuridae > Sminthopsis > Sminthopsis crassicaudata. The sequence goes on along the minus strand of NC_133619.1, from coordinate 71,011,622 downwards.
GTAACTCATGAACTCCTGAGTCACTGGGGACATTAACAATTATCTGGTCGAGCCCCTACATTTTACAGCTGACACAAATGCGGTGTTGGGAAAATAGGGCATTTCCCAAAGCCCCACAGGTAGCAGTAGAGTCAGGTTGTCTGACATAAATCCAGTGTTTTATCTTCCCTCCACTTCTCCCCTCTCACTCCCTTCAATCTCCATCTATGGTTCAAAAACTATTGAAAAAATCAGTATATGGGATTGTTCACTCACAGAATTTGATCTTCAGATTCCAGTACAGGAAACTGCTATTGAACCATAGAAACAAACAATAATATGATGTTGAAGAAAAAAAAAAGAAATTAAATTGATTCTATCAACTATAGTTAATATGAAAATGTTATGTTCAGCTACTCATATCCAATTTCTGGAAGGACATTGGCAAACTGACACATGTTCAGAGGAAGTTTATGAACATGATAAAATAATTCAATTTGCCATATGACGACTCTTTGAAGCTATCATATTTATCTATTTTCATCTATTGAAGACTTCCCATACACTAAAACATATTGAGCTAATTCTATGTCATGACCAAATTAGGGTCTTAAGGTAAAAGTTACATGGATGCATATTTTGGGTCAACAAAAAGGAAATTCTATATAATAAATGGGCTGCCCTTAATGTCATGAGTCTTCATTGAGAAACTAGATGATTACATTGTCAGGATTATTATACAGGCAATTGACATTTCAAGCAAAGAAATGGGATACATAATCTCTGAGGTCAGTTCCAACTTTTAAATCTCATGAAGATGTAATTACACAATATTTTTATTCAAAATTTTGCTTTCAAGACATACTACTTATGTGTATGTAGATGAGTATGTTTTCCCCAGTCAATTTTCCCTTCTTCATAATCCTAATGAAAAATTTATGGATGAGAAAGTATCATATTAATGTTCATAGCAACTAACAGAAATATCCAGAATGATGAGATTGTTAAATTATCCATAAATAAGAAACATAGGAAATAGCAAAGAAAAAATATTTTTAGTTTTTATTCACATATCACACTTTTCAGTTTACTTTTATGCACTGTATTCCTCATTAGAATATAAGTTCTTGAAGGACAGATGCTATCTCTCATTATTGTATTTGTTTTCACAATACTTTAACTGCTACATAGTCAGCATTTAATAAATGCTTAAGCACCGACATTAACTTTCTACTGAAAAGCTTGATAACATATCCAAGGTTATTAAAATATAATCTCACAGTCAAGCTGAGTCCAGAATTGCAGAAACTGGACAAAAGTCTATAATCTGCAATTACAATTGTTCATTGTAGTTAAGAAATACTGGATTGCAAATATTTCTCTCATTTACAAACAAACAAACAAAAACTACAAGCACTTGAATTTTGGGATATCATATTTGGGATAGATGATATCGATTAACAGTTGGAGTAATTAGAGGATCAGTCTATTCTGACCATGCCATGGGAGCAATGGATAAAGAAGTAAATACAAATTCAACCTCAGACACTTTGCTTGCAAAATGACCTTGGATAAATCACTGCTGTTTGCCTCAGTTTCTACATCTGTTAAATGGGGATAATCATAAAACCTTTCTCTGAGGATTATTGTAAGAAGTAAATCAAGTAATAGCTGTTAAATGCTTAGCACAGTACCTAATAGATATTATGCAAATAGTACATGTTGTTGTTGTTATTGTTGTTGTTTTGCTATATCTAGACTCAAGACACTAGATGGGTCTCTCCATACTACACTTCAAGATCACAGGGGCTTGGGAGAAAAAAAAAAAAGAAAGTAAATAAAGAGTATTCCAAAAGTCTTAGAGCAGTTTTAAGCTTTAAAAGAAAAAGAAAATAGTTTCTATTATGATCCATATATTGGTATATATTTAATAATGTCTACATGATATCTACACATATGTATGATATCTACATACATTCATGTTTCAAAGAAGAAAAAAAGATATCTGATCTCTGAGGTTAATTCCAATGATCAAATCCTATGAAAATATTATTACCCAATATTTTTATTTAAAATTTTGCTTGCAATGCATATTACTTATACATATTTAGATGAGCACATTTCTTCAGTCCATTTTCATTCATGCTATTCAATTTAATAATGCATGTATACATATATTATATGAAGATATTATTAAGATATCTACATATATGGGGACATAATATAAGATAATTTCTTTTTCTTTTAAAGCTTAAAACAATTCTAAAATTTTTTGTAGATATCATACATATAGATATAAATATCATATAGCTATTTTAAAATATATACACAGTATATATATAATATATAAAATAATATAATAATATATAATATAATATTATATTATATATAATATTATATATAGTAATATATAATATTATATATGATATAATTAATATATATAGGTATTATTAAAATGTAAACAAAAAAAGTAATGTAAGTTAACTAATTAAAAGATAATTTTAAGGGCACCAGCAAGCAGTTGTGGAAATCAGGAAAGATTTCACATAGAAAGTGGTACTTCAATTATGTCTTGAAAGTAAAATTGGAGGTTAGGAGGGAATGAAATCCAGGCATGGGAAAGATACCAGCAAAGAATGAAGAGAGAAGGTTTTTTTTCAAACTATGTTAAGGTGTGGTCAGATTTGGACTTGAGGAAAATCATTTTGGCATCTCTGTATACGATAGACTGAAGTATGGAGACATGAGGCAGAAAGACCACTTAGTAGAAATTGGGATTATTTTAGGCAGAAAGCAATGAGGCCCTGAATCAAGATAGTATACTTCAAACAGCAGCAAAAGAGAAAAGTTCAAGAAAAGTTAAGACATTTAAGCATAATAGAGTCCTAATGGATTATAGAGGCAAGTAAAGCTACCTGGCCATATCATTAATCTTTCTGACGTTAAAAACAACCCTCAAAATAAGTTATTTCACCTGTAAAGGACTCAATTTACTTACCTGTAAATCAAAACATTTGGAGCAAATGACTTCTAAGCTCTAAATCCATGATCCTATGATTCTAATTTGGTTGGAGTATAGAATGTGTAGAAAAGTAATATCTTTTCAATTCAGGAGCATAGACTTTGACATTGACTTTGTTTAGAATAATTAGATGGATATTCTGATTCACTATTATACTGTAGTAGAAATCTGTAAATAAAAGCTGAAGTATTCAGAATTGAGAAGTTCTGAAAAGTAACCAGTGCAATCAGGGAAAATATAGTGATTTATAGGCACATTAATAGGATATAAAAAGGTCTAAAAGTCAATTTTTTAAAAGAAACATAATAAACTGCAACAATTAATAAAAATACTTCAAAATATTTTAAGGTTTTCAGTCTTTGACAAATAATATTTCATTTGATCTTTATACCAGACCTGGGAAGGACTTTCTATTATTTTTCCCATTTTATAAATGATAACACTGAAGCTGGCATAGGTTAAATGACTTGCTCAGCATCCTTTAGTTAGTGAACATAACTAGATTTGAACTCTGTTTTTCTTGACTACAACTCCAGTGTCCTGTTATCCATTGTACCTCTAATAGAAAATCATCAAACATGGGGTAGGAACCCAAAGGGAATAGAAGTCTTTATCAAAAGAGTCTATAAAGCATAAATTGAGGAAACAACACAAAGACCTGAAAACCGAAATGTAAATTAAAAAAAAATGTTATATTTTTAGGTTAAAGGTTCAAATAAGGGAATCTGTTTAACAAGTCATAATTTAACTAAAGAATCTGGGTAGTAAGTACAAGATACCAGCAGTAGAAAGAGTTTTACTGCTAAAAGTAACACTAACCATTACAGGTGAGATTTATATGACATTTTATGATATATATTGGAGGTTCATATGTGTGCCAAGGTCAAAAACTGGATTTGAGAGTATATGTGAGAAATCCTGAGATTATAAGAAGAGGCTGGCGAAAGCACCAGCTGGGAGATAGATAATTCAGATCACAGGAATATGTCTGCAGTCTAGGTATAGAATTGTTGAGTCTGAAGAGGTGATTCAGGCCAGTTCTTATGATGGAGTTTTTGTGATGGAGAGGGCCATCTGCATCCAGAGAGAGGACTTGGGGAACTGAGTATAGATCAAACATAGTATTTTCATTTTTGGAGGGGGTTATTTGCTTGCTTTTTGCTTTCTTTCTCATTTTTTTTCCTTTTTGATCTGATTTTTCCTGTACAGCACAAAAATTGTGGAAATATGCACAGAAGAATTACACATGTTTAACATATATTGGATTATTTGCCATCTGGCGGAGGGAGAGGAGAAAGGGAGGGAGAAAATTTTGCAAAGGTGAATGTTGAAAACTTTCTTTGCACGTATTTTTGAAGATAAAAAGATATTTAAAAAACAATTCTTGAGTCAGCTACTTCAATGGCCGTGTTTTAGATCAATCCCTTCAATTACAATTATTAAATAAAATTTTGTGAATTTCCAAACTCATTAGAAAAAAAAATCCCGCAAATTACAAAAGATTCAAGTTGCCACCATTAAGTCAGATCCCTAGGGAAGGGTAGAGAGCAGTGATAGGATAAATTGTCATTTCCCCCCACACTAATGTTAGTGTATATTAGAGGAACTGTTTTCTAACATCTTTCTAAATATATGAAATAACAGACATAAGATGTTTATATTTCTCATTCACAGATAATAAACATACAGTTTAGAGTGCTGGATCTACATATAAAAGACTTAAATCCTATTTTTGCCTGTTACATACTAGCTAAATACTATGGTCAAGTCACAGACTTTTTTCCAAGTCAGTTTCCTCATCTATAAAATAAGGATAATTATTGTTCATCCTTCTATTTTTGAAGAGGACCAATGACATCACAAGTGATGTTTTGACTTGTGGATGAATTGGATTTAAGTGAGGCAGAATTGTGTCAAGTTATCGATCACACTCGCTCTTCTTGGTCATCAAAGTCTAGTGACAGGACAAAAATCAAGAAGACTGATGATGGCATATATATATATATATATATATATATATATATATATATATATATATATATATATATATATATATATATATATATATATATATATATAAAACCTTCTCATCATTGATGTCTGACCTAATCACTCCACAATGACTGCTTTAGCCTCCTTCATGACTATTGGAAGAAATTGCTCTCATGGTGATTTTCTAGTATGTAAATTAAGAAGCAATGTTAGCTGTCCCCAGTTACAGATTCGGTGTGGTATAATTCAATGTGAAGCTAAAAGTCTTATCTTTATATACTAGTTAGATAACCAAACAAAGACAAGTAGTAATTAATACACCTGAATTTCACTTACCTTACCTGTAAAAAGGGAGAAATTCCATGAGATACCTATCTCATGAAAACATTATGAGAAAAATACTTTGTAAATATTAAAGCATCATATATGTGTAAATTATTCTTTTTCATGATTCACACTTGTGGGAGATGAGGAATGATAACTGTGCTTTCATGCAAAATGAAGTATAAATAAGGATGTACAGAAGAAAAAAAAACTTTTCAAATAGAAATCGATTCAATAATAATAGGACACTTAGCACATGAATAAATAAACTTGTTTTATATAAATGTTCACTTTTTAAAATTTTTCATATAAAACCTATTTTTGTAACTTTTCTAAATCCCCCACAAGCAAGCTATAATATCAACAAAGTGTTTAAAAGCCTGAAAATAGCACCTCATGGCAAAGCACTGTTTATGTCCTAGTCATTCCTGCCATGCTGATAAGACCTTGAGTGTTAATGTAAGACATTTTAAAACCATTAATACAGTAGTACCCATGAGCACTGCTATAGTTAAGAGTTCTGACTACAGTTCTATTGTAAATATCATTTCTCACCTGGTTGGGACTCAGGAAAAAAAAATTGAAACTTGTCGCACAAATTCACATCCAAGGAGTTATGATTTAAGAAATGAATTGAAATAAAACCATCCCAACTTGTATTCTTTCACTAGTAGCAACAACAAACTCCTCTACCAAGATAGAGCAGGAAAGTGTTCAAGAATACATTTTATATGTCACCAGAGACATCCAGAAGGATTCCATATCCTTAGATTATGAATATTCAAATTTGGGCATGCATTTAGTCATATTTGCTTTCTTACACCTTTAACTCCAAAGAAACTAGAGGAGTCACATAATTATATGATTTATTCATTTAAAAAATCCTGTCGATTCTACTTTTATAACAGTTTCCTCATCTATCCCTCCCCCCAAATGCCACCATCTGATTATAGGACTCATTACTACTTGCAATAGCGTCTTAGCATACATTCCCAACTTCATTCAATCCCCACTCTAATGTCTCTTTTATGTCAATGCCAGGGAGAAAAAAATTGTCTTGCATAAATCTGTTCATATTTCTCTGCTTAAAAGTATTCTATAACTGTTCTAGTCTAGTCCTCTCAATTTACATATGAATAAACAGTTCAATTAAGGTTAAAAAAGAATTTGTTTAAAGTAGTAGCAGACTTGGAATTCAGGGCCAGGTCTCCTGATTCCCATTTTGTTACTCTTCATTCTAGTATGCAGAACTCTTATTTAGTCTCTGTTTCAGTAATTAATTTATGCCTTGTTACTTAAACACATATTGTTTGTTCTATTTGTGAATTCCTGTATTTTCTCCCCAAATGTTGAATCCTATTCTTGAAGGCTTTGGGAAAATTGGTTTCTCTATCTGTCTCTCTCCACTATGTTTCTGTCTCTATACTCTCTTTCTCTCACTCCATTTCCCTCTCTCTGTCTCTCTGTCTGTCTGTCTCTCTCTCTTTCTCTCTCTCTCACTGTTTTTCTCTCTGTCTATTTCTGTCTGTCTCTCTTACTCTGTATATGTCTTTCTATCTCTGTGTGTGTGTCTCTGACTCTATCTTTCTCTGTCACTCTCTCTATCTATCTTCCTCTGACTCTGTCTCTTTGTCTGTCTCTGTTTCTGTTTCTCTTTCTCTCCCTTCCTCCTTCCCTCCTTCCTCCCCCAAACTAAATAAATTATAGGAGGATTCTGAAAATCACTTGTCAAATTCATGCATGAATAATATAAACATCTCAATTAATGGGTAAATCTTAAGAAGATATTAATAGCTGAAAAGAATCAGAAGAGGTAAGGAAAGAGAAACACTAAAATAAGAAGAAAACATGAGAATGGTAAAAGAGTGTATTACAATACAGCTCCCATACCTTCCAGCTAGGAGGTTTGAACCACTGATCTTTTTAATTCCTTTGACAAACTATGATAGTCCAAAGAACCTCCCCAGTTTCATTACAAGAAATGACATATTCCAAAGACATAATGACATATTTAGATCACCCTATGACATATTTAGATCTCATCTGTCCATACAAGGAAGGAGGTGATTTCAATGCCACCCAGAATCTTATTTAGGAATTTGTATTTAGGTAGATCTCAGCTCCTGGGCAACATGCAGTTCCCATTCTGATGGGCACATATGGATACTTCCCTAATGATAGCTAAAGCACTCAGGTGACCATTCTTATTTTAGTTATTTCATAAAGCCCAGATGGCTCTTTGAACAGAATGGAGTTTTCTCCCAGAGCAGATTATGCACATAGCAATAAATTTTATGTTTACAAGGACAAAACTCAGGTTGATGAATAACTGACTCTTTTGAGGTCTCAAAACACTTCACGCTTTTTAAAGTGTCTAAGTATACATCACCTTGTGAGTTTATGCAAGCTTGTTTTAAAGATTGAGAAAATGGGGCATAGAAAGTTTCAAGAACATGCTAACAAAATAAATTAGCAAAATAATTTAGAGCAGACTTTGACAAAATGTAGTCACTGAATCTCTGTCTCAAATATATCAGCTTCAGTTGAATCAGAAAGATTCAATGAAATGTATATTTTCCTTTAACCTAGGAGTTCTTAATATGAGCTCCATATAATTTTATCCAGAAAGGGTAAATGGGTAGATTTCTAAGAGTCTGTGTGGATAAGGAAAATGCATCTATATTTTAACTAACTCCAACTGAAATTTAGAATTCCTGTAATTATTAAAGCATTATTCTATACAAGGCATTCTTCAATTGATAAATGGTCAAATGGTATGAAAATGAACAGACAATTCTCAGATGAAGAAATTAAAACCATTCCTAGTCATATGAAAAAAATGCTCTAAATCACTATTGATCAGAGAAATACAAATTAAGACAATTCTGAGATACCACTACACACCTCTCAAATTGGCTAAAATGAGAGACAAAATAATGATAAATGATGGCAGGGATATAGGAAAACTGAGACAATTATACCCTGTTGATAGAGATGTGAACTGATCCAATCATTCTGGAGACCAATTTGGAACTATGTCCAAAGAGTTATCAAACTGCACATATTCTTTGATCCAGCTATATTTCTACTGGCCCTGTATCCCAAATAGATGATAAAAAGGGAAAGGGACCCACATGTGCAAAAATATTTATAGTAGCTCTTTTTGTAGTCACAAGGAACTGGAAACTGCATGGATGCCCATCTGTTGGCGAATGAAACAGTTATGGTATATGAATGTTATGGAATATTATTGTTCTATAAGAAATGATCAGTAGGATGATTTCAGAGAGGCCAGAGGAGACTTAGATGAACTGATACTAAATGAAGTGAGCAGAGCCTGTACATGGCAAAAGCAAGATTTTATGAGGTTCAGTTCTGATGGACATGGCTCTTCTCAACAATAAGGTGATTAAGGCCAGTTCCAATAGACTTGTGATAGAGAGAGACATCTGCATCCAGAGAGGGGACTGTGGGAACTGAGTGTGGATCACAACATAGTATTTTCATCTTTTTTGTTGTTATTTGCTTGCTTTTGTTTTCTTTCTCATTTTATTTTTCATTCTTGATCTGATTTTTCTTATGCAACATGATAATTGTGGAAATTACTCATGTTTAATCTATATTGGATTACTTGCCATTTAGTGAGGAAGGGAGGGAGAAAAAATATGAAACAGTGTGTTGTATGTGTGAATGTTGAAAACTATGCATATATTTTGAAAATAAAAAGTATCTATTTTGTAAAAGTTATTATGAGAGGTATCTCATGGACTTTACCAAAATCCAAAGGATCTATGTTGCAATACTGGTTATGGACCCATAAATCCTGGCAATTTTATTTATTATATTTAAGGTCTATATACTTGAAATTACCTTCATTTCAAATTATGAAGTGAACTTTATTTTTCTCTAATATATTAAAATCTGGATGTGACCAATTAGAAAGTATCTTATCTAACTTAGTTTACTAGTTAGTGTGTCTCAGTAAGAAAATATGTCCTAAGGAAAGCACTAGAGGCTATAAGAGTGAGTTAATCTTTCTGTTCAGTAGATTCAAGGAATAGAAGAGAGATTCTAGATTTTGAAAACGACCATATTTTGCAGAAATCCTGATTTTATCCCCAAAGTGCACACATAAATGGATCTATAATCTCATGCCATATGAACCCTTATTTATTCAAATAATGCTATGTTTTAATAAAGAGCTCAAAAATTAAGGTAATTTACAAGTCAGACTTTCAGTTACTTCCTTAGAAGGAAAACTCTCTAAAGACTAATAGATAAAAGTTTAAACTTTCATATATTAGCAGAATTAAGCCTAACTCCTAAACCTGACTAGTCTTGATCGCTTTACCCAATAATTTGGAATAATGATGTTTTTACACTATTCTTACATTAGCTTATTAACAGACAATTTTTTTCTAGAAGTTTTTTTTTTTAAATTCTATTAAAGTTGTTGAATAAATCTTCTTAAACACAAGTAATCCAGTCAACATTAATATGGGAGTAATTCGAAAAACCCCTGGTCTGTTATTTCTCAGCCAACTCTCACAAAAATGGGTCAGATATGCAATATGTAATAATAATAATGATGATGATGATGTCTATAATTATCCTTAATTTCATCTTGTCAACATAAGTACAGTCTGGTTCATAATGAAGTCAGTCTAACATCGGAGAACTTAACATTGAAAGGGGTTTTAAAGATCATCTAATCTTCATTTTAAGGACACTGAGTCCTATGATAGAGAAATTAACTTTTCTAAGATCATACAGATAATAAATACCATGCCTAAAGTTTGAACCTAGTTCTGATATACTAGTGTTACTTTCTTTTTTTTTTTTTTTTAAGTGTTTCCTTTGGGATAGAGGATAGAGATTTTAATGAAAAAGAAATGCCCATTTTCCATTTTATTTTCATTTTTTTTTTCACTTCATAAATATCTGGTATTAGACATTAAATATTCATGGGATCTTAATTTCAACCTACCAACTTTAAAATATTGAACTGATAAATTCCAAAATTGATCTTCTATTAAATATTAAAACAAATGTTAGTTGTAATAGAATGATAATAAAAATAATTATATTCTGACATTTTCTGCTTTACAAAGCACCTTTGTTCATAGCAACCAAATGAGGTACTGAATGTAAGAGTTACTATTTTCACTTCTAAATGAGGAAAAGAAATTTATGGAGGTTGTTTTTCATTGCTAGAGAGCAAGTATGAAATCTAGCATTCATACTGAGATCTGATACTATGTACATAGCTCTTTCTACTTCCTGATGCCTTCTTTATAACTTTATATTTTCCAAATAAAAATTGGGACACATGATATTCCTGCAATGACTAAATCATTGTGGGGATCTTTGATTTTAGGGCCAGGTAGCAGTACACAGCTGCCCTTGCAGCCTAACCATATGTACCACAGACAAAGATAATCCATTCATAGTTCTATGAAAACCTAATAACTTAAACCTGAGAATTAGAATAGTAACATCAACATATCTACCTGATTTAAAAGGATTTGGTATCAACATTTTCTGTAAGAGATTCTGATATAAAGGAAAGAACATTGAATGCTGAATTAGAACCTTGAGTTATAATCTTGATATTGCCACTAATTAACTGTGGATCTTAGATAAATCATTTCCCTTTTCTGGGTCTAAACTTCTACTTCTATGAAAAGAGAGAGATTGGATAAGATGAGCATTGAAGCTCCCTGAAGAAAGAGAAGTAGAAGGCAATAGGGCACAAGAGAAAGAGAAAGAAGGAGAAAAGGGAGAAATAAAAAAAGAGATAAAGAAGAAAAGAAAAATTTATGCAAGTTTTCCAAGTGTCATGTGCATGTACTAAGACATATTTTTCAGGGCAGTAATTTAACTAAGATGCTTTCCTGTTCTAAATTCTATATCTGGACCATTTTGGAGAATATAAAAAGTATCTTGAAGATGTTAACAGCTAGGACAATAACAGCAGCATTGGAATGGAAGTGAAAAGACCCAGGTTGGAATCTTAACTTTACTAGTTAGTTTCATGATATTTTGAGAACAGTACTTCACCTATCACAACTGCCTCTAAAATGAGGACACTCAACTAGAAGATTTCAAAGTTTTTTTTTTGTTTGTTTGTTTGTTTGTTTCCTACTTCTAATAGGTGTGATGGTATAATTTTCTATGAAGAATAGCTAACTTCCAATTTTCTGACTTAAAAATGAACTATCCCACTTGTCTCTCCATCAGACAGAACTGTAAGGGGGGGCTCAAAATCTCATTCCTCCTGCCACCCATAGGGCATTAATCAAGATATTTAATCTGTAAAACGAGGGGGCTGGACTAGATTTCTATGATTCCTTTCAGCCACTACAACTTAATGATCTGCTTATGAGTGGCTTAGAGAATTATCTTTGATGCAATTATAGAATTAACATTGGTAATAATATCTTACTTTAGGAAGATGTATAAACATACATGATGTAGTATATCCTCATCAAAAGTTAGGAATAAAAGAAATAATATAGGTCTTATACTTCAGATTTGCCAATACATTGAAAACTTGGTATTTTGTCACTTTGAGGAATGTCTACCTTGGAAACTATTTTTACCAATTCATATTGAAATAATTGACTTGAAAGATATTGGAGGTGCATAAATGTTAAGTGACTTTTCCAAGACCATTAGGGTAAGTAAAATTAGCATACTATCATTAAACCACATTGTATTTTCTCAGTCAATTATAATTTAAACAGACTTTTGTGGAATAGCTTGAAAAATTAGCTTTAATAATAATGTTTTATGGAAAGAATAATGTTAAAATAAATGATTTGTGGAAATACACATTTTGTACTCCAGAAAACCAACATAAATATATATTTTAAACAGAAATTGTACGAAAATGGGCATAGTATCTGACTTATTCAATAAAATCCTCTCAAATAACTTTCTGTGACTCCCAATTACCTACAGAAAAAATAAAAAATCCCCAGCTTAATTTTAAAACTGTTTCTAACCTAGTCTTTCCCTGACTTTCTAATCTTCTTACATTTGACTATCATCCATGTCAGTCACAGTGTCCTCATTTTTATTCCTTACATGAGGATTATCATTTCTCAACTGATGAAACTTCCCCTTCTCCTTGACTGGAAGACTCTCTCTTTGTCTCTACCTCCTAGCTTTCCAAAATCTATTCATGTCTCAGCTGAAGTCAATCTTCTTCCTCAATCTTAGATTACTCACATTTTAATCTATATGCATCTTGTTTGTATGTAGTTGCTTGCATGTTGTCTCCCCCAATATACTGTAAGCTACTTAATAATTTGGACTATTATTATTGCTGCTATATCCCTAGTATTTATCACAATGCCTGGCACAGTAGGCACATACTACATTCTATTTCCCTATGACTGGAAAAAAAAAGAAAAGTGTCATTCCTATTAATATTTTGCCATAGTTAGAGCATGACTGTATAAAAAGTAATTCCATGAATAGATTCTGGCTTTTACATTTCGAGAAATGATATTCATAAAATGAAACATGCCTGGAGAAAAACTATCAGTATGATGAATCAGCTGGAAAGCACAGTATATGCAGATGGGTTGAAAAAACTAAGGATTTATAGAAAAAAAATCAAAAATCCTTAGACATGAAATACGGAATTTCTACTTCAGAAGAGGGACTTGTTCTGCTAGGCTCTGAGAGAAACAGAACTAGTAACAGTCAATAAAAATTGTGCCCCCCAAAAAAGATAAACTTAATATCAATATAAAGATAAACTTCCCAACAATAAGTGATATCTCAAAGTGGATATAGATTGCCTTAAGAAGTAGTAGCCTTTCTGTCATTAGAGCTCTTCAAACAAAGGGCCACCTACATTTGTAGAGTGTAGGGTAAATGATAATTTTGTGTATTTGTCTGCATTAGAAAGCCACAAAGACCCAATATAAATTGTGAGATTCTATGATTCTCTGAATTCAAAACAATGGATAAAAAAATTCAGAAAGAAAGATTATGTGTTGTATTAAGAATATTCTTTATGCCAAAAGAGAGTTTATCACATTGGGAAAATAAAAGAAATAATGTATGTTTAGAGAGAGTTTTAGATAGAAAAGGCTAAGGAAACCATCTAGCTTGACTTGACAAATGACAGTACTGAGGACCAGAGAAATTAAGTGATTTCCTTTTTGTTTATGCACTGTTTAGGTACTAGAGATGGCCAATACGGTGTCACTCTTAATACTGGGCTGTTAGGAATAATTCTATAGAGAAAATAAGATATAAAATGCCTATAATCACTAAACAGTTCTTTCATTTTGACAATTGCTTGTATGTGTTTTTAAACTTCCAGTTTTTCAATTTATATACCCCCTACTTATTTTTCATCAAGTTCACATCAGGGACACCCTTAGATAATCAGATGGAAACAGGTTCAGCATAGGAAAGACTCAATAACCAGTGGGAAGCAGACCCAAATCCATAACAACCAATGAAAAACAGACTTAAATCAAGGTAAATCAACAAAAAAAATCATAAAGAAACAGGAGACAATTAAAGATAATCACTGATAATCACAGAGAAAGAGGTTCACATTAAAGCATGAGAAGAAATGTTCCAATCTAAAAGAGATTCCCATTGAGTACCCTGTTTCCATTAAAACTATGAAAAATAATCCTGCATAATTCCCTATTAAAAACACTCCCAAATATAAAACATTAAATCATAGAATGACCAACTTTGTTCTAAAATTCAAATGGAAAATTTCATGGTCAAATGGGTTTTCTTTTGATTCTGGAATTTAAAAATGATGAGAAAATCATTCTTTGGCAATGTGTGTCATAATTTGCATTTTTATCTAAAATGACCCACACATATATATAAAACAATCTTTTCTTACTACATGGGAACAGGAATTAGGATGTAGTACATCTGTTATGGCAGGGACATCTTAATTTTCAATATTTTTTTTCCTTCTTTCCTTGTGAATATAGTTATTATGTATTAGAGTGTGAGACATTACTTCCGATAGTATTTTACTTAAGATAAATCCCAGCATTTTATAAATTATTTTATATCACTTTCTCTTTTTGATTCTCAGTTTCTTTACCACTTACATGGAAATAACAGTAGAACTACCTATCTCACAACTTTAGCATGAGGAAAACATTGTTTTAAACTTCAAAAGGCTATAAAAAACATGATTTAGTAGCAGTAGTGTTTATAGGCAATGCATGTTAGCTTGAAAAACCAAACAGATTAATTTTGTGTAAATGAAATAATATATTAATTGTATTGGGGATATGATTGTTTTTAAAATGCTATTAAAGTTTTTAAAACAAATAATTTATTTTTGTAATGAGAATAAGCATCCATAGTTTACCTCTTGGGTCAATTTTTATGTTCATAAGTATACTTTTATTATAGTGGGGAATACCTGTCTTTTACCTGATCTAGTCCTTAAATCAAAGATGCAGCAGGACGCTGATTCTTCCTCTTTGATCCCTTTTACTTCCCATGATGCAAGTCTAACTCAATTGACACCATATGCTTTTGTAGAATAGATCACCTCTCTTCTACTTTTTTCTAGCACCATACTGATATAAAGGTCTCTGAGAAAATTAGCATGCCAGCTATAGAGAACTTCTGTTTATAGTTTTTGAAAAACAAACACAGCGAGTCTTTAAAATCTATGATAACAATCCAGTTGTCTTTATCTTTCATGGTTCATCAATCAAAGAAGACAACCATATGGGCATTTAGTGTTGTATTTAGCTGAAGCCCAAGCAAGCTTTAAATTTGACAATGGGATTTATCAGGAAAGAATAATAAGGCTGAGATGCCCTATACAGGTAATAAAAACTACTGTAGTTGTTGCTAGACAAAGGAACATTTTGAAGTGAAGGCTTTAGTGTAGTATTATCTCTTGGGCTCATAAAGAGCCACTGAGGTGAAAAAGAAATGTGATAAGCATTTAGATGCCACATTCTATAGTAGACAGTATGCTATGGGTTTTTTATAGGTATCATCTCATTTCATTCTTACAACAATCCTAAGAACTAATCTAATTATTCTCATTTTGCATTTGGGGGAACTGAGGCAAATAGGTTAGGTGACACAGTCACACAGTTAGTATATATCTAAGGCTGAATGTAAATTCAAATGGTCCTTATTGCTGGCCTGGCACACCACCCCACATCACCAGCAGCCTCTGGCTATTACTTTCCCCAAGACAAAAAAGACTTCAGTGAAAGAATAAGAGGCAAGTATTATCAATTGATTTTACTGGCTTAAACTCTGTTTGGCTTTCACTTAACCCTTTTACCTCAGCTTTCTTATCTATGAATTAAGCTGAAAAGATAATGGCAAACAACTCCAGTATCTTTGCCAAGAAAAATTACAATGGGGTCATGAAGACATGGAAATGACTTAAATATGTGACTAAAAACAACAAAATGCAATTGAATTTCATAGAATTTTGAAATATACATATTTGTGTGTAGTGTGTCTATATGTTTAATAGGGGAAAATAGGAAAGATCTATATCATTTCATCAATTTAGAGAGTTTTCATGGGACCTTTCCCCAACAGGAAAGAAGATATATCACAATTTATTTATGATTTAGTAGATAAGCCCTCTGGATAGCCTGAGGCATGCTGGGATAAGGTGACTGATCTAGATTCACACTAGTAAGTATCTAAACCCAGATCTGAACTTAGATGATCCTATCTTCATCATGTCATAGTGTCTATGGTATGTTTATTGCATGGAAGTTCTGCTCTATTGAGTTACTATTTGATATTGGGATTGTAAGTATATAGTTGAGTCTGGCTTCTTGAAAGTCATTCTGGCAGACTGGTAACTATGGCACATTTTATTAAACAGGAATGTCTTTGGGTATGAATTTAGAGACAGTTTTTGTCCAGTAATAAGGTAAATAAAAGTTCTTTACTAGAAGGTTAACCACTTGAAAATAAACTCTACCCACTGCATACCAGGTATTATATGTTAACATATTAACATATAATATGTATGATTTTTTTTTCTTTTCTTAATGAGACAAGAAGAAAAAGAAGTAGACATGGTTAAGACACACATGATTTTTAATCCAGATACAAATATTAATTAAGATGTTGGTTTACTAAATGAGAGATTCTTATTTAAAACTGAGATATCACTGCTTTATCAGAGAAATTGAAACATTTCATATTATCATTCACACTATAAGCAAAATAAAAAAAAAAAAAATTGAGAAGTAACCACTTACAGGGAAGGGTGATATGTGTCTGCTCCTCAGAGAAGTGAATAAAGGAAACATTGTGGGGACATGGGAAGTGAAAGACATCATTTGATGGGACAACTGATCATTCTGTTTTGTATTATTCAAGACTCAGAACAAGCAAGGGGACTGCCATGCAGGATGAAGTGAAGAAATTGTATGATGAACTTGCTGAGATCCTTCAAGCCAATTCAAAATATCCCCTGATATGTCAAGATAAAAGAGAACAGAAGGGGAAACAGAACTAATAGGATGGAATAAAATTGTTTAAGATATAGGAACAGAAAAAGACTAAAATACTCTCAGGAGCTTCATACTCTCATAGTATATATGTTTTCTTCTAGGCTATTTTTAGAAGATACTAGAAACATAAACACACAAAAAAAAAAAATGAAATTGAACCTGAGAGGTAGAATTCCCCAAAAGGAAAGTTTCTCTGTATGTTCTTATTCTATGACTTTCAGTTTTAGACAATTGACTAGGTCACTAAAGGTAAGTGTATTTTTCAGGGTCTCCCAGCCAAAATATATCAGGAACAAGACTAAGACCTTGCTCTTTTTAACTCCGAGGGCAATTCTTTATCTTCTGTATTCCAGATTTGATGAACATGAAATTACAGGCTATAGTCATGTCAAAATCATCTCCTTTTATATAAGCAGACTATTGGTTAAGGTAAACATTAAATATCAAAATGAAGTAAGGGGGAAGGATAAGAAATACGGAACAATGGAACTGGATATAGTAATATATAATAATTCAAATGCAAGCTATTTAAACAAACAATAGACACTGGGGAAATGTAAATAGGGCTATTGATTATTTTCATTTATTACACCACTATTATAATTGTCAACTCAATGAATAGCCCTGAAGTACACAGAAAATATATAGATCAACAAACATTTGTTGTCTTTGCTAAGGAGAAAAACATGGCAGGCAAAGGCAATACCACTATACATTCTGAATTCCTGTATCAAACATTACAAAGAATAATGGAAGAATATAATAAATGATGTCTCCAAAACACTGAAAAACAATAAAAAGAAAGTAAGCCTGCAGAAAGCTTGGCATGTGACCCACATAATCCAAATTATCCATAGAAGATATGCAGAACAAATTGTAAGAGAAATAATAAATAGCAGAGAAACCAGACAACATTTTGCATGTGTCTGTTTTTACCATTTATCCCAGGAGAATTAGCTCCATTAGATTTTAATACCATATTCTTCAATTGTTATATTACGAAGTGGAAATGTTGGAGCAGAAAAAATTGAAAAGAGCAGCTAGACCTAATCATTTGTTTTGCAAAATAAACCCATGCTAGAAAAGACAATTTAAACAAAAAACAATATCCAAGTACCATTTTTCATACATCTTAAATGTATGAATATAGGAAATATAAATAAATATAGACAAATTAAAAATGATTAAATGTAGTTATAATAAAATAGATGACTGAGAAGATAATCTATTCATGTTAAATTATATAAAATATTTGTGAGAGTAGTTTATGAATATTTTGAGGTTATTTTTCTCAAAAGGTGAGAAGTTATTTCCTGCAATATGCCTCATATTTAAAATCACATAATTGACTGATTTAGAAGAGAGAACACAAAATCCCATTAAAATTATGATTAAAAAATTCCTTGAGTGAGTTAAATACCTCTAAAAAAGTCTTTTCTATGGTAAGAATATACAAGACTCATTGATATATGCAACCTTAGAGATCACTTTCTTGAATTATTTTATAATTATTAATATCAAGAATATTATTAGGAAGAGAGGGAGGTATATTCCAAAGGTGTTCATTTCTATTTAGAAAGTCCTAAACAAAGTTTTAGTGAAAAAGAAATTCCTCAGAAGCACATGTCCATAGATAATATTGCAAAAGTTAGGTTTAGTCTATTAATATTCCAGGCTTTGTTCAATTAGATCCATAATTACTCAAAAAATCTTATCAGTAAAATCAAGTGGATAAACAATACCTCCAAAGAGAGTATAAAGTGTACTGAATTAGATCTTTATCTACATAATGCAGACAAGCATTCTTAACAACAGATAATCTGAACCTAGACTCAAATAGGAAAAGTAGCTTCACTGGGATCTAACTTTGGATAGTGGATAACAATTTCAGTAAATTCAATATACTTCCTGTGCCATAACATATCTTTTAACATTAGTATTCTTCTAGTAATATGCTACCACTGGCAAGTCATGGAACACAAGTTTCATAAAATAGTAACAATGACATGTGCCTAACCTACAAAATAAGGACATGCAATGAATAAAAGTAGTCTACTAAAAATTATCAAAGTATTTTGGTAATAAAAAAGCAAAGGATAATAGGGAGGGACTGTTTATGAAAAGACTGAGAAGAATGAATTCAGGATAATGGATAGCTTCTCTATATATTATATTGATGCAAAGACATGTATAATAACATTAATACAGAACCAGAAAGCATGAATTATCTATGACAGAGAGTAAAGAGGAATCCACAGTAATATCAGAAATCCAATGAAAAATCAAAATAGGTATATGCAAACACACATACATACATACAATATATACATGCAACACTATTAAACTAAATAATTGGTTTCTCAATGTTATAACCTAAAAGCAATGAAGAGAGTAAAATTTATTACTCTAAAATAGATAAAACAAAGAAATCAAAATTATTCCATGGACATCTTTGAATGGAAATGGTAACCAACTAGCAAAAATATAACTATTTAGCAAAGCCTTTATGAGTATGTTGGTGACAATTTCTAGGGCAGCAATAGAATGTAAACCCCCATCCAAAAAAATGCCTTTCAGGCAATTTCTTCTCTTTTCTTTTTTATTTCTTCTCCTCCTCTTTCTGTTTCTGTCTCTTTGTCTCTATCTGTCTCTTCTTCCCCTTTCCTCTCACTCTCTTCTTTTGCCTTTGCCCTTTCCTCCCCCTCTTTTCTCTTTCTCTGCCTCAATGAAGAAAAGAATAACTTGAAAAGCAGTATAGGCCAAATGAAAAAAGGAGGTACAAAAATCCACTTATGAAAAGAACTCCTTTAAAAGTAGAATTGACCTAATTTTGGGGAAAAGTTACAAAAGCTTACTAAATAAAATAAATCTTTAAAAATTAGAATTGGGAAAGAAGAAACTAATAATTCCACGAGTCATTAAGAAAAAAAAATAAACAAAGTCAAATAAATAAAAATGGGGGAAAATACATAAACTATTTCATGGGAAAATAAGTGACATGAAAAATAGACTGAAGATAATTTAAGATTTATCAGCTTCTCTGAAAGCCATGATCCAAAAGAAAAGGGAAAAAAGAGCCAAAACATTATATTACAAGAAATTTTCAAGGAAAACTGATTCAATATATTATATTCAGAAGGTCAAATAGAAACTAAAGGAATCCCCAAAACACGACCCAAAAGAGATCCCAGAATAAAAACTCCTAGGAACATTATAGCCAAATTAAAGAGCTCCAGATAAAAGAGAAATTATTGCAATCAGTCAGAAAGAAACAATTCAATATCATGGAGCACAGTCATAACTACATAAGATTTAGCAGCTTCCACTTTAAAGGAGCAGCAGCCTTGGAATATGATATTCCAGAAACCAAAGGAAAATCAAGAATAACCTACCCAGAAAAACCATATTATTTTGGGGGCAAGAGAGATGGAATTAAATAAAGATCTTCCAGGTGTTCCAGATGAAAAGACCAAAACTGAATATAAAATATGGCATTTAAACAGAAGATTCAAGAGAAGCATAAAAAGGCAAACATTAAAGGATACTCATAGAAGACTCAATAAAAGTAAACTTTTCACATTCCTAGATAGGAACATGATACATTGTAACCTCTAAGAGCTTTATTGTTATTAGGATACTTAAAAGGAATCTATATAGATAAAAGCCATGAACCTGAGTTATTTTGGGATGATCTCCAAAAAAAGAAGAAATGACAAAAAGAAGAGTGCAATGGAGGAAACGGAGAGATAGAACAGAGAAAATTTTCTCACATAAAAAGGGTATGAAGGAAAGGAATTTTATGCTACAGGTGAAATGGTGGGGATGGACAATTCTTGTACTTCAACATCCTCATCAGAATTGATTCAAAGAGGGAAAATATATTTATATATTCAATTCTGTATAGAAATATACTTTATCCAATAGTAAAATAAAAGGAAGAAGAGATATGGGATGTAAGGGATGATAAGAGGAAGGATGGATTAAGGAAGGCAGTCAGTGGTCAGAAGTAAACCAAACTTTTTTTTTTTTTTTTTTTTTTTTTAATATCTATCCAAAATTATAAATACTAAGGGGATGAAGGAAAGCAGGTATTCAGTAAACTGTCGGTCAGTTTGTGAACTGGTTTGACAATTCTGGAGAACAATTTGGAACTATACCTTAAGACTCTAAATCTGTATGTTACATTTGATTTAGTGAAACAAATACTAGTTCAGTACTCCAAAGAAACTAAAATATCTATATATACAAAAATATCTATAACAACTCTTTTTGTGGTATCAAACAAATGGAAATTGAATGAATGATCGTCAATTAGGGGATGACTGAACTAGTCATGGCATTTGCTTGTGATGGAGTATTTTGTGCATTAAGAAATGATGAGGCGAGTAATTTCAGAAAAAATAATATGGCAAGACATATATGAACTGTGATGTAAAATGTAAATTCACAATAACAATAATGATATAATGATGATCAAATATGTGAGACTTAGCTACTAAGATCAATAAAATGAACCAAGACAAATCCAGAGGACTTATGGTGAAAAAAATGCTATCCCACCTTCTGAGACAAAATTGATGAAATGTAAGTTATAAATTTAAGTATAATTATATGTGTGTGTATATATGTTCATGTATATGTGTGTATATATGTGTATATATACACACATATAGGATATGCTAATATGGAAATGTTTTGCATGATTTCACATTTATAATTAATAGGGGTTGTTTTTTGCCTTAATGAGTGAGATAGGGGGAAAAAGAAGAAAATTAGAAACTTAAAATTTAAAAATAAAATAAATTAAAATAAATATTAAATTTAGAAGAAAAAAGAAAAGTATCTTTTGAAACTATGGTTCTTTAAAACATGATTGGCTTCAACTAGTTTGGTGTTTGATTTTTATAATAAAATGCAATTTAAAGAGCTTTTCTTAGGCTTGACAGCAACCATACACAATCATAATGTAACAAATAACATGTTTGTTTCATTTCCCATGCACACTCTGTCTTGTCATATTTGAAGTGATTACAAATTCTTAAAATATTCACAAATTATGCTTCCCAATATTCCTAAACCCCACTCCCCAATCAAGTATCACATTATTTAAAAACTATTAATAAAAATATTAGTGTTTTTAAAATGATCTTTTAAAAATGTAATGTGAAATATTTATTTTTAAGAAACATATTCTATTTAGTGTTTATTTTCTGAAGGACCTTCGCTTTATTTGCATATATAAAAATAACATAAGCAAGAATATGTATATTATTGGTCATTTAGTCATCATATGTGCTTTCAAAATAGATAGAAAACAAAATTCTACCACACAAGAATTCTAACTTCCAAAATAGTCATTTGTAGGACTTATATTTATGTTTTCCCTAATTGAATGACGAATTAGAATTATAATAAAAAAAAAAAAAATCAAGAACTACTAGTCCAATCCATCAAATTCTTGCTTGTAGACCTCTGTAAAGGCATCTAATTCCATACTGGATAATTCTACTTGCTAAGCTTTTCCTAGCAACAAACTTAAATCTTCCTTTTTTACAACTGTCTCTTAATTGCTCCCACTTCTGCTCTATAAGGCTAGAAAAAGGCCATGGGGAAAGTAAGTGTTAATATGATTAATCTACCTTTCACATACAAAGCTTTCATAAATTTAAAGACCTCTTATCTTTTCACTCCTTAGTCTCCAGTTCTCCAAGTTAAAGACCTCCAATTCCATTCTCACATGACATGGATGCAAATCCTTTTCACCATTCTAATTGCTCTCTTGTTGACACTTTACAACATGTCAATATCATACCAAGAACTCAAAACAATACTCCAAATGGCATTGGGGTAGTTCAGATTACAGAAAGATTATCTCTCTCTTTTTTTCTTTTTTCCTTCTGAAAACTACTTCAATCTTAATATAAGTGAAGATATCACAGTATTGACTTTTAATTCTTATACTGTTTCATTGCTGAATAAGATTGATCTTATAGTTGTCTAAAGTCCAAGAATATATTATGTTTCATTCTGTTACAAAAACTGGAAGGTAAACATATATAATTATTAGAACAATATCATTATTTCAAAGAAGAAGAGTGGTAATATAAAAAAGAATCACAAACTTAAAATCAGGCGATATATAGGCTAGAGTACCATTCCTGACATTTACTACTTATGTAACTCTTGACAAATATCTCCAACTTTTCAGAAAAATGATAACCAAAGCACAAACCTCACAAAGATAATAGATTTCAGCAATTAACCAATTAAGATGATCAAATGAAATAAAGTCCTTTGTAGTCCTTAAAGAGCTAATATACATACAAGCTATATTAATCAATTATTTTCACTTTTAATGATTAGGTCACATAATTTATTTGATATCTCTATATTCAGATGTTCAGTCAAATTACTATGTTTTATTGAACATCTACTCTAAAGCCTATGTTCTGTGCATGGTGGAGGACAAAATCATATAAGATCATAGATGGTCAAGAATGATATCTAAGGTGACTTCTAGCCTTTAATATATCTATAATCCTACATATGGAGGAAGACCCCATCAGCATCCAGAGAAAGAACTGACAGAAAAATGCAGGCATACAATTATTTTATACACAAATGTGCATACATGCATATATATACATATACATATATATATATACACACACACACATATATATATATATATATATATATATACATATGCACATACATATGTATATACATATGCATATTTGTGTGTCTAATGGTAGGCATGGGGAAGATATAATAACTTTATTACATAATTAAAGGGAATAGCAAGTTATATATGATATTTATAGTGTTGCAATCTTTTTTAAAATTCTTCTATGTTATGGAAATTCATATGTTAATTTACCAATTAAAATACATATATGTATGTATATATGCTTAATTCTCAAAATTTTAAAAATAGCAAAAATCTATTTGGGGACAAATTAAATACATAATTTCTCTATCCATATATATATAATATTTGTGTATATATATTATATATACATACATATATATAATATAAAATGTATGTATATATGCATGTAACATTTATATAACATATAAATGCATTCATTTACACATATTTTTCATCTGTGTCCAACTCTTTGTTGCAAGTCCCTTAGACATCAAGGAGATTAGATCAGTCAAATAAAAAGATAGATAGATAGATAGATAGACAGACAGACAGATATTTCATTTACTACAGATATTTTGTAAATATGCTATTATCTATAAATTCATTATTCACAGATGCACAAACACATAATGTGTGTGCTTATATACGTATATTTATATACACACTTCCATATACATGAAGCTGACTTTACAATTGGAATTCAAAAAGAAAAATCTCATGGACAATTGAAATAGTGGAAATCTGCGCAGAGAATCTGAAACATGAGCAGACCCTTGAAAGAAGGAAAGAATTTGGAGGGAAAGAGTCAATAATAGAGCTAGAGCAAAATCAGACAGTGGAGATTATTTTATTCCAATTGTTTGAAGAAATTAAATGTCTGTCTATGTGAGGTATTGTGCTGGGTGTTGCTTGTTTACCTTGATTCCATTAAAATTTTGGAATAGGGATTGGCAAACTATTGTCGAAGGGTCAAATTCTAGCTGAAGCATGTTTTGTCTGACCTTCCAGCAAAGAATTTTTTTTTACATGTTTAAGTAAATTTACATGTTTAAATTTATATGTTTAAAATATTATATATATATATATATAAATTACACACATACATATATATACACACAGAAGGATTTGTGTTTAAATTATATATGTGTGTAGTGTATCTATACATTTATATGTATCAACATATCAAACAAAAAACAAACACAGCTCTCTCTATAAGCTAAAACAGAGGGTGGGCTGGATTTAACCCTAAACTTTAGTTTTGCTGACCCCTGCTGTTGAGTAATGAAGTCAGTTGGTAAGATAACTAGCATCTATTTAGCACCTATTTTGTGCCAGACACTGATAAACTAGAGAGTCCAGTAAAGAAAATAAAGAAAAGACTTCTGACTCTCATGGAGCTTACTGTCTGTTGAAAATAAAAGTGCTTTTTTATTAACCAAAAAAATCTCAAAAACATAAAAAAATAATTTTAATACTAGTTGCATTTCCGAGAAATATTACAAGGGTTTTCTTGATGGGCAGAAAAAAAAATTTTAAATATGGTCATTTTACTGCTCTCCATTAATCTCCAAAAAGGGGAGATAAGAAACAGTGTAGAGGAAAATGTTACATAAATGAAATAGCCAGAATACTCCTGATATTAGCAGATAGTTTTCTAACATATTCCTATACCTGCACATTTGGTTTACAAAATTATTTTATTTTCTTGCTGTCACTTTTTTTTTTCCTATATCCTTATTTACTTTAACCTATTTCTGGATCATTGCCTGCACCTATTTATAAAGGCTTATATTTGAAATAATTGAGATTTTATTTTCATTTGACTTCCTTTCTTCCTTCCTTCCTTCCTTCCTTCCTTCCTTCCTTCCTTCCTTCCTTCCTTCCTTCCTTCCTTCCTTCCTTCCTTGCTTCCTTTTTTTGACAGAAGAAAGATTGGCTTGTGGTATCCTTCTTATAAATCAGACTTCATTTTAGGTAATCAATAAATAACCCTCTGACAAAATAATCCTATTAAGAATTGTAGAAAATTTCTTAGAAAGCAATATTAGCACCCCTGAAGTATAAGAAGGAGGTCAGAGGTAGCATGTAGAGCTTCTGGGTGCAATGCACATGTAGAATTTTTTAACAGTGTCATTTCTGTGAAAAAACAAATAGAACTGGATTAGCCATAATGAACAGCTGTGAGGGAAAGAGAAAAAAAATGGAAGCCTTAGAAACATACAGTGAGAATTAATGGCAAGAAATAAAAGACCATAAAATTTGAGATAATTATCCAATTCAATAAGCATTTATTATGCACCTGCAGGCCACATCTCATATTAAGTGCTGGAGATGGGAAAAGGATATGGACATTTTCAATTTCTCAAGGAGTTTTTCATTCTATTTTGCGGGTTTATAATATATAAATAAAACAAAATATATGAATAAAATACATTCATACATAAAATAATGAGAATGATGATTTTTTGAAAATAGTTTGCATTATTTTAAAATTGTGGACTGATTATTTTCCATTGAGCTAGAAATCAATAAACCACATTTTTACATATAAGTGTTAATTTTCAAATAGTGCACATATGAAATAATGTTTACCATATATATGTATGTATATATACATATATGCATATCATCTGCCTTAGAAAATAAGCATCTTCCCTATGATTTTTTATTCCTAGCTTCTTTTCTGAGGGAAAATACCAATTTTGAAAAAACAGAAACAAGGACAATCTTTTTAGTTTTATTTTTTTTCAAAACCCACACTGAAAAGTGACCCCACTGCAAAAACACATCTTTTCACAATTCTGACAGCTGGTCAAAGGCTTTCTGGGTAGATAAAATTGCAACTATTTTTCAAAAACCAATTCCCTAGTAAAAACAAAACAAAACATTTTGCCTAAAAGTAACCGTGAAAAAATGGTGAATATCCCCTTTCCATCAGAATAAACTATTGAAAGTGTAACCTGTCAAAATATCAATATATTTTTCTATCATTTTGGTTCTTACCATATTTGCTATTACCAATTATTTAAATAAAATTTCATTCACTGTGTCTTTCAGAATTATACTCTTCTGGTAAAAGATGACCAAGAAAATTTCTGTTTTCAGTTTCTCTAAAATTATTTTTATTCCACAGTTACTAATTCATACTTCACCTCCTAGATCTAGTAAAAAGAAAAAAAAATCTATGTTAAGTTTAGAAAATAAATAAAATTACATTACTATATATAATTTTCTGAAGAGGCAGTATAGTAGATAGAGAATGAGTGTTGGAGCCAGAAAGGCAAAGGTTCAATTCAACCCTCTAATACATAATAGCACTGCGTGACCATAAACAAATCATTTAACCTGAGGAGAATTTGTAGTAAAATGACTAATTTGCATTGGTGGAAAAAAATTCCATACCAGGATCTTCATACACTGAAAACCTCACAGATCAGGAACCCACAATATAGTATTTCTATCAATGCTGTTAAGCATTTTTTTTTTTTTGAAAACCACTCAGTGTGCAGCAGCATAGGAAATATTAAAGATGTACATTGTATACATAAATTATATAACTGCAGTGTGAAAAAATGAAAAAAGTATTTTGGGTACACATTTACATGTAAATATAAACACACCTATATACACAAGAGAAAATAAACTGGATTGCATTTTGTATTTTTTTCAAATTATTTACATTATATTTTATTTCAGAGAAAAAGTACAATTAATAAAAATATTTTAGCAGTACTTCCCATTTAATATCACATTTAATATCAGAAACTGTTAGCTACAGTCGATTCTTAATATTCCTTGAAAAAAGTTGTTTCAATGATGACTTCTTTTGTGGGCTTTCTCCTCCTCATTTAATTAAGCCACTTTTGCATCATGAATTCAAAAGAATTCAATGTTAGTCTAAGAAAATATGAGGAAAATAAACTTGCTACTGCAAAAGCATAATGCATTCCCAAGTCCACAAAGGTTTATCTGTAGATTGCCTACAACAGTTTCTTTTCTGTGCAGTTGACAATATATTTCCACAACCTTATTTGTAATTCAGGACATTTAAGACTTATCTGTTGCATTTATCAAATTATATATATATATTTCTTGTAAATGTAAAATTAAACTATCTTAGAAAAATGAGTTCAAGTGATAGGCACTAAAATACTATAGGAAGAGCCCCTGAACTGTTTCTTTGCGACTAGGCTTTGCCAGTCATTGTTCTGCTAAGTGCATATTGGTGGAAAAGTATATCCACCAACAGAGGTAGAACATGTTATGAAACAAATGGAATTACTATGGAATCAATAGTCCCT
Source organism: Sminthopsis crassicaudata (assembly GCF_048593235.1). Classification (NCBI taxonomy): domain Eukaryota; kingdom Metazoa; phylum Chordata; class Mammalia; order Dasyuromorphia; family Dasyuridae; genus Sminthopsis; species Sminthopsis crassicaudata. The sequence goes on along the minus strand of NC_133619.1, from coordinate 70,983,842 downwards.
TGAAATCCTTACATCCAACCTACTTATATGATTTGAAGCTCATGCATTATAGGAGAGAAACAAAATGATGAAAAATTAAATACTTCAAGTTGATGCATGGCAAACACATCCTAGGAGCAAAAAAACAAAAAGTTTAAAACAATAGATTGCTTAAGTATGTCACTAGAAAAACAGGTATATGTAATTGAAAAGGACAGTGAGATGCAACAGCGGAGTTTTAACAAAAATATGAGATGTCAATAGCACAACTAGTGCTACTAAGACCACTAACAAGATGCAAATAATCCAAATACAACTGTCAAAGCCATTACTATTCTGATCCCCCAAAAGCCAGTTTTCCACACATGGCAGCTTTCTTTAGGCAAATTTATAGATTAAATTTATCCACTTAATCACACAGGAATGAGATTTATACTTTCTACCTGACAAATTTAGGGAAAAAGTCCTTATGACTTGGCAAGCCATAAATTGATATACAAGCTGCTTATCTCTTTCCATATTGTTTATTGATTTAACAACAGTTAATTTAGAAGTGGGCAAGGAGTTTATCTTAGATCCACAGATCAGGTGCATGGAAGAGAGATAATGGCTGAATAACCCTATCATGAAGTCTGGCATCATTACACCCCCTACATACCTTATTAGTAGAAAGCCTATGACTTGATAGGCTAATTTCAGAGTCATTATGTGATAGTATTTTTCAGTACAGAAAAAAAAAAAAAATTAAAGGCCATGTTCAGGCTTGATATTTTAGAGTCCAGGGAGAGAGATATGTGCTAGAATGTTTTATGTCAAAAATGACTGAAATTGTTTTGGCACTTACAAATTCACTTCACTTGTCTGAAGATTTGATGTTGCATGTTTTATTCCAGAAGGATCCAACATAATACAATGTTAATGGCATAAATATATTTTGTATTTTTAAACTAATTGATACCAAGCAAAATTATGTAAAAGGACAATTTCTATACATATTTCTTGCTAAATTTCACTCTTCAAGTGACGCTTTTTTCTCACACTTTATGTGCCTGGTTTGATCAAGCAAACATGTTCATGAGAAAACAAAAACAAAAACAAAAACAAAAACAAAAAAAACAAATTCATTTGAACTAAGATGTAAATGACTAAGAAGATATTTTCCTTTTTCTTGAGAAATTTATAGTTCAATATTGTGAAATTGTTGAAAATTAGTTTGACTGGTATAAACCCATTCCCTAGTATACAGGTATCCAATGCTAATGAATCTGGATAGTGGACATTCTTCCTATCTCCCCTAATCTCTAGGTAGATTGACATAAGTAGATTAAAGTTCTTTGTGTACCCAACTCTCATTCCTTCCCTAATAAGCAATTTGGTCTCATTTAATGACAATCAGATCTTTGTCAAAAACTCTACATAAGATAAGCTATGAGCCAGTGTATGAACCATAGTATAATTCCATATACAGAAACTACCCCCTTTGTATCTTGTCTTTTCAGAGGGTAAGATGCTATGAACATTGCACACAAGATTGATTTCTATTGTAATTTGTTCTCCATCCCTTTTCAGCAGTAACAGCTTTGGAAATTGCTATTTTTACGTGGTTCTGTCACTCTTCATCCAAATTCTCCTGCATCTCCAACAGCAGATGAAAAACCTAAACCTAAACCTAAAGTTAAAATAATGAACTTCCAAAGAAAGAACTTGAGACTTCAACAATTAGGGGTATAATGCTGAAGTAAGGGAGATATTCTAATGAACACTTAAACCAATATCATTTTAAGTGGCCTCTGGCACTTGACTGAAGACTGACACTGAGTGATACTGGGATATTATCAACACAGTCTTGAAATTTCAACAAAAAAAATTCCCGTATCATTTTATAAAATTAATATTTGGAAATTGTGGACAAATAAGCAAATGAATGAATGAACCAATTTTTTTTATACCCACTATGGGTCAACTATTATGTTTCCTAATATTCAGATAAAATGTGACAACATTTGGATGTTTTTAAATAGCTGGATAATTTGGAATTTTGCACATAAGACATCAGAAAGTTTTCCTGGAAGTTGTAGACTTGGCTCTAAACTTCAAATATCTAGACTTATGTGAGTATACATTACTTGAAACTATATTAAATCATTCAGAATGGAATCTACCAGTGATCTTCTTCAGTAGATTGTTGTGAGGAAAATATTTTATAGTCCTTAAAGTTCTTTATAAGTGTGAGCTTACCTCCTGATGATTATTTTAAGATACAAAGCATCTGTTAAAAGCAATCATCAAGATTAGGATGAAACTCCCCATCTATTTCTAGTCTATGGGTCCTATTAACAAGTGAATAGTAAACCATAGGTAGGGCAAAGAACTGGAGATACTGCTATATTCCAAAGCACTATTTAAGAATGAATTGCAAAATCTGGCTGAATCTTTGATATTTAAAAAAAATGAACTTGAAATCCAGACACAGACTCAAATTGGAAAGCGTGAAATTTTTCAACATGTTATTTCACACATAGCACTGAAGTATTCCTCCTCAAATGAAACTAAAGGATAATGAGTCATGGATGACTTTTTAGTAAGTGAAATCTTTTTGCAGTAATTTGCTAATTGCAAGCGACACTGTAGATCTCTGTGTTTATCCTCTGGTGCCATGTTGTGGGTATGGTGGAAAAGTGAGAAATACCGGAAAACATCAAATGCAAGCATCAAGTTAATTTTGCACTCCATCTGTCTCAGGCTGATTAGCACAATTAAATTCCAAGCATATCAACTCATGTTCAAAAGTAATGTGTAAGTACTATAGTTCTGATTGTGAGCAAACCATATTCAAGGTATTTATACAACATATTCTTGTATAAATAAAATTCCTTGAAACCACATATTTTAGAAGGTAGAAGAAAAGATCTAACACATAACAGAGAAAAACAATGCTTCTTTTTACCAGTTGCAAAGATCCTTTGCTCCAATATTTAATTGCAAATATTTAAATTTGTCATATATATGTATATATATGTATATCTTTATTACTACTTTATGAAATTATGCTGGTGGAATATTTTTATAAGCCAACAACAGATCAAATTATTCAAAATGTGAAAAAAATCATAGTTCTGTATGTTCAAACCAATATAATCAGTTAAAATGGATATGACAGAAATAGAAAGATCTAATAAGGGAGGAAATAAAACAAAGATCAAGAGATAGAAAATCTTTCAAGTCATTTGCCAATAAAATTCACACTTTCCCCTCTGTTTTGTAGTTGAAAAAACTCAGCCAAAGCAGGGTAGTTACTTAAATCAAGCCACAAAAATAGTAAGAGGAAAAGGCAGAATTTGAATCTTGAACTATTCATGTCAATTACCACATCCTTTCCATCAGACCTCATAATGTTATATAAAGTGAAATTTTTATTATGTTATTAATTAATTAATGAGAGTCCAAAATATAGCCAATGCCTAAGAATCTAAGATATTGCCTCACAGTTAAAGCATTCCTTTTTTGTATGATTATTTATTCATTTTCATCAAAAATGATGTATAGAGAATGTTGATTAGGTGTTTAACATACAGACACATATATCTGTGTGTATGTATGTGTGTATGTGCACACATATATGCATTGTATAATTTTGTTGTATATATATAAATACATTATATAATTAAATATGCATTATATATGTGACATGGCAGCTTCCGCTTGGAAAGTAAATATATATACATATACATATATATATATATATATATATATATAAAAGGGTACAAACAGACAATTTTCATATGAAGGAATTAGAACCATTTCTAGTCATATGAAAAGGTGCTCTAAAATCACTATTTATCAGAAAAATGCAAATTGACTTAATTTTGAGGTACCACTACATACCTCTCAGCTTGGCTAAGATGACAGGAAAAAACAAGAACAAATGTTGGAGAGGATATGGGAAAACTGGGACATTGATACATTGTTGGTGGAGTTGTACACTGATTCAACCATTCTGGTGAGCACTTTGGAATTTGGAATTTGGCCAAAGAGCTATCAAGTCGTGCATACTCTTTGATCAGCAGAGTTCCTACTGGGCTTGTATCCCAAAGGGGAAAAGGAACATATGCGAAAATGTTAGTGGCAGCCCTTTTTGTAGTGGCAAGAAACTGGAAACTGAATGGATGCCCATCAGTTGGAGAATGGCTGAATAAATTATGGTATATGAATGTTGTAGGAAATTATTCTTCCATAAAAAATAATCAGGAAGTTCATTTTAGAGAGACCTGGGGAGACTTACATGAACTGATGCTAAGTTAAATGAGCAGAACCAAGAGATCAGTAACAGCAAGACTAATTCTGATGGACGTGGCTCTTTTTAATAATGAGATAATTTAGGCCAGTTCCAATGGTCTTGTGATGAAGAGAGCCATCTGCACCCAGAGAGAGAATTGTGGGAACTGAGTATGGATCATAACATAGTATTTTCACTCTTTTGTTGTTGTTTGCTTGCATTTTTTTTTCTTTTTTCTCATTTTTTTTTCCTTTTTGTTCTGATTTTTTTGTGCAACATGACATTTGTAGAAATATGTATAGAATTACACCTATTTAACATATATTGGATTACTTGACACTTAGGGGAGGAAGTAAGGGGAAGGAAGGGAAAAATTTGGAATACAAGGTGTTGCAAGAGTGGGTGTTGAAAATTATTCATTCATATATTTGGAAAATAAAAAGGTTTAAACACCAACAAAAAGAAAGTAGTAATATGCAATGATATAGAATGATATGGTCAGAGGTCAATAGAAAGTAACATGTGTGTGTACATATATGCATATATATACACACATATAAAAAGATATTCTTAGATTGTTGTTCAAAGACTTCAACAAACAGTTCTATGAAAAATCACTAATTATAAGAGCATAGAAGGTAAAACAATCATTTGACTAATATGAAAAAGCTGATAATAGTGTGGTAAAAATTATATAAAAATGAGTATATTAGATATGTTGCCTCTAGAACTGTGAAGTAGTACAATCATTTTGGAAATTGTTTTGTAATTATACAACTAATATGAGTAAATGTCTATGCCAGAAGGCTCTCATATATATCATCATATTTATGTCAGTAGTTTATGTGGTTTCAAAGAAATGGAAATAAAATAAATGCCCTTCAAAAGGGAATGCCTAAGCAAATTGTGGCATGTGACTATTACTGTGCTTTAATAAATAAATATGATGAATACAGAGAGATAAAGAGCAGCAAGCAGAATCAACAATATAATGACTATTATCAGATAAATGAAAAGAACTTGTTATCATAATCAATCAACAGTAAATAGACAACAGAGACAGGTAGTAGTACAATGAATAAAGTACCTGATCTTTCATTGGATAATATGAGTTTAAATCCAACTTAGCCACTAACCCATGTGATCATGGGCGATTACCTCAATTGTAATTTTCTCAACATATATAATAATAGCATCTGCCTCTCATGCTTCTTGTTGAAGATCAAATTAAATAATATTTGTAAAAATAAAATGGTGCTTAGCATAGTTTGTCACTAATAATAGTTAGTATATAAAGGCTTATTCTTTTCCCTTATGCCACAATTACAAAAACAAAGCATATTGCTCCCTCAAAAATGAGATATGAGAAGAGAGCCCTAAGTCACTCTTTACCAGTTCAAATAAGAGGTATGATATATTTTCAGTTCTTTGAAGTATTGGTTAGGCATTTTTATTTTTTTCCTTTTTCTTTTTTAAAAATTATATATTTTTTTGTCATTTTGTATTGCTATGTGGAAAGGAAAAGGAAAATATAATAAAAGAAATTTTTGAAATGAAAAATAAACATCAATGAAATGTGTATTTTTAAGTAACCCTAAGAAAATTACTATAATTAAGTATTACTGTTGAGATACCTAAAGAAAGACACCTGAGGAAGAGTTTAGACTGTTTCTGCATCATAGACTGAACAGTTTATAGGAGAGGCTTTTGAAGTGAGGTTGGAATTGGTGCCATTAAGTTATAGAAATGATCAGTTTAAAGATTTGATTGAAATGAACAATGATATTAAAGAAACCAATTTTAAATTACAAATCTGATTCTTATTTGCTATTTGATTCTTAAAAGATGATTTTATTATGTTTGTGATATCTATTCTTTTAATCAAGAAGCTGTCAATCGCCCAGTTTAGAAATAAAAATTGAGCATTATATAATGATTTGTATTATTAAATCATATTGTATTATAATTAGCAAGGAAGTTCAAAGTAACTTTTAAATGTGATGAAATGTCAATTCTTCATATTAAGTTTCTTTATAATTTTTTATAATTCTTTATATTATTTTTAATAAATTCCTTGATAATTCTTTATATTAACAGTTACAGTTTTTTTTACAGTATTTCTCAAGAGTTTTAAACTCAAATAAGTTTTAAATACAAGTTTCATATGTGGAATTTTAAGATTTATATCTGAACATTAAGATAACATTTAGATGTTGAGAGTGTCTGACACATTAAATATATGACAACAAATAAGCTATATCATTGTGAATTAAGTAATTAAATGCTCTGATCAAATGTTCAATAATATATACATCTAGGAATAATTGATAATTGCCACCAACATTCTAAGATAATGGTAAATTAAGATATGTTAACCTCATTGAATCCAATAAAATAAAAATTTCCAAAAGATAATTTCTTTAATTTTATGACTTTTTTGGATTCATAATAGGAATATGTTTATTTTTTAATCTTTTCAAATGAGAAGCATTATGTATGGACAAAAAATTACTAATTTGGTCAGAAGTTCATATGATATTGATAAACAACAGGAATAATTACAAACAGAGTAAAGCAATAATTTGTCAGGTTAATCTTTTTCTTCTTTCTTGTTCTCCAGAGACACTTTAGTGGAGTAAATATTAATCATGTATTTTCCTATCTATAACTACATTTGTCTTCTTTTTTTTTTCCCATTCACTACTTTAGGACAGCTCATGCTATTCATTCTCAAAGTCTAATTTTCAAATTTCACAAGGAGCAGAACAGGGATTGCCTATAAAGATGTGGCCAAGATTTTGTCTGTAGTGACAAAAATTGTCCATTACCTTGTAATTAAAGTCAGCAAGCATATTATAAGGTAAAAAGTGGGGAAAATGTTGTTTTCCATATATTTCATTATCAAAATTATATTTAGATTTTTTTTAGAGAGAGAGAGAAAAAATAAGCAGAAGTGGCTTTTTACTTTAGCCAGGTGAATTTTTCCCTTCTCAATATTCTATTTTCTGCTTCAAATGCTCTAATCTAAATCCATGAAATTTAGGTCATGATTTATTTATTTTTTTTTAATCCATGAACTATCTTTCCACTGAGAAGTATCTATCTTGGTATTTGGCTAGATCTAAGAATAGTTCTAAAAAAGTGCTAAATCTTAGGAGTTTAGCATAAATATAATTAGCCTAATTCTCCTTCTTCCCAAAAGGACAATTTTTAAAAAGGGGTTTGTCTATTATTGTGTTCTATATTTCTTTTTTTTACTGAATCTCTCTTTTGGTCCTATATAGATAGGAACAAAAAAATATAACATCACTAAAGCATTCACTGTATTTCTACTATTGAACTTAAGTGTAACAGATTATGTTTGAATAGATGGGGAAAAGTCACTTATCCATAGCAGAATATATGGCAGCAAGTACAGACACAATGGTACTCCTGTACTTTTTTCCTAATTAACTTTTTTTTTAATATATTAAGGAGTTCAATGAGGTACAGACTGCATACTGCATTTGTCACCTATAAATTACCTCAAGTAAATAAAAAGCTAATATAGGAAATGACAAAATTATGATACAAAAACTCCATAGGAGTTAATGAATCAAAGATAAGAAAAAATATAAGAGAAATAAATGTAAAGTCCTATCACTTGATTTCAGATAACCAAAATACAGCTTTTGGGGATTCAAAACTAGACAATAGTTTTTATGAATAAAATATTTGTGGGATGCAATCCCAATTTCAATCAACAGCATGATATGGCAGGAAATAAATAATGGTTAATATAATTTTAGTATTAGCAGAATGTATCATCAAGCTCAAGGGAAATAAGAGACCTTTTGTAATTTTCCCTGGTTTGATCACATATCATACATTCTCTGGTTGAGGACAATCCTCATCCAGATGGAGGGTGAGCCAGTGTGGAGAAGAGCTATTACCTCAAAACAATGGTAGAGACAACAGTTAAAGGAACTGAGGTACGCATTTTAAGATAAAACAAGTTGTACTTGAGTTGGAAGCCTCCATATCTTTCAGATGTTTAAAGGTCAGAAAGTAAAAGATAGGTTACATTTGTGCTTGTCCCAACAAAACAGAAGTAAGGAAACTAAATAGGTAAAGAAAGTTATAGAGAGGTAAGTTTTATTTTTTTTTATCAATACTTCATAATTAAAATGGAATAATTCAAGACTTTGACTTTCCCTTCTCTGAACATCTTCAGTTACTGGATGGATAACTTATTTTTATATATTTTAGAGGGTATGCATGTACTACTAAAGGATAGATTATTTGATCCATAAAGTACCAAGGCTGTTCTAAGCAAAGCTCAGCAAGAAAGGAAGAAATATAGAGTTCCAAGCTGAGCAAGCAGACTTATCCCAAGAGAACTATACTTAGGCCAGAACAAAAGTCCTATTTCATGTTGGGGAGATAAGAAAGAAAGTATATATCTGGAGTTTCATTACATGGAAGTTTTAACACTGTAACTTTAAATATTGGCAAGTACTCAGGACATTGGGATTAGTATTAGAGCCAAAGATTTACTGAATGAAAACTATGTATGGGATGGTTTCATACTTGTCCATCATTTCAGGTATTCAAATGACTTTTTAACAACAACATAATTTGTCAGGATTGATAATTTGGGAAGCCTATGTAAATAAATGTTTGAACAATTTAGCGAAAATCCGAAAACATCAACAATCGCATCATTCTACTCACATACCAATATTATGTTGAGAATGATGTAAGATAAATGATAAGAAAGTACTTTGTAAACAACAAAACATCATGTAAATTTATTTTTAGAGAAAATATTTAAAATAATTAAACAATTATCAGTTGTCTTTCATATGCATGAACTATATAAATCTAAGGATACAAACAAAAATTAAGAAAAGGCAAACATACACATAAAATACACATAAACATACACACAAAATGACAACTTTAGTGTCATCCTTAATTCTACACTCTCACTCATGCTATACATCTAAATAGCTTCCAAAATGTCTCAACATCTCTTGCATATATCACTATTCTAGTTCTGATCCTCATTACTTCCTGTCTATATTATTGCAATATCTTCACAATTGGTTTTTCTGCCTCAAATCAATACTCTACAAATGATCTTTCCCCCCACCAAACAAAAAAAAAAAACAAGCAAACAAACAAAAAAATCGGATTTAATAGTATACACAACTAACCCCTAATAGTTCCTTATTGTATATTTATTTAAACTCTCTACTACATGACCCCGATTTATCTTTCTAACATTAGAATGAACTGCTTCTTTTTAAGCACTCTTCAATATATTAATGAAACTGGTCTATTGACTTCCTTCAATTTCCCATCTCCATATATTTACAGTTGCTCTATACTATGTGCAGATTTTTACAATTCTTGTTCTGTTGTTATTTTAATGATACCTTAAGTGCTAAATTCTAGATTGACTATTCTCTGATTCTCAGAGTTATCATTGCCTCCTTGGCAAAATCACTTGTACTTGTTTTATATTACCACATATATTCTCCTACTTGAATATATATGCTATTCCCCTATATAGTAATATCCTATATATATATATATATATATATATATATATATATATATATATATATATATCACAAAAATATGTTATTTTCTATATATTATTATCCCATACACACACACACACACACACACACACACACACACACACACACACATATATATATACAATAATTCACATATGGTGAATATGGTGAACAAGGAAATTAAAAACTACTCTGGGATCTTTGCCAAGAAGATACCAAATGGGGTCATGAAGAGTTGGACATAACTGAAAAATGACTTAATAATACTTAATAAATTCTTATTGAATGACTAATTCCATGCATGTAATGTTAGCCATAGACATCATTTTATTTGTGTGATCAATTCTTATAAAAGACTGTTTTTTTTTCCTTTAGTATATTTGAATTGTTCTATGTAATATATATATATATATATATATATATATATATATATATATATATATATATATAAATTCTAAAAGCTACATTGTAAAATTAGTGTTAAATTGTAAAAAAAAAAAAAAAAAAAAAAGGAATAATTCCCATACTCTCTCTTTTGTCTAGGGATTGGATTTCCATCAAGGAATGGTCAAGGGAGAAGAGAAAAATAATTGTCAAAAGAGTTTCTATATTTTTATCCATTGCTAAATAGTTTGTAAAAGGCTTGATTAGGGAAAGGAACTAACTTTAATTCAGATATGAGGCCTTTTAATGAATTTATTAGGGTATTCTATATGCATAGCATATTTTTATACATGGGCTTGCACTAACTGATAATGGCATAAACATTTTTAATCATAAAGAAAAGTTTCCTCTGTACTTCTGAATAAAGTTATTCATCATTCTTATTCCTTCTGGTATGCCAGAGACTTATTACTAACTAATGATATTTGTATTTCAGGACTCATTCTGAAAGGTTAAGAAAGATTATTTTGTATTGTCACATTACCTCTTGTGTTCTTCCTACCCAAAACAGAATGCTATTCTTTAAATACAAAGGAGATCAAGGATAGGATTAGGGGAAAATGGAAGAGTATGTCAGAGAACTTTCTGCTTTCCAGATTTCCTCCACAAAAAAGACAGAACATCATTTCAGAGGGAACACAGAGTAGTAACAATAATTTTTTTAAAAGGAGAAAGAAGTAGTTCTCCAAAGACAATTTGGAAAGATCTTCCCCCCAAAAGACCCAGATTCAGCTTGAATAAAGTACAAACGCTTTCAGGACAACTCTGCAGAATCAAAAAAACAGCAAGCCCTGGGAGAATCTAGTGTTGAGAGGCAGCCTCTGCCTTAGAAACAATCATCTAGAAGATGCTGTGGAGATATGAATCAGTCTGAGTGCTAAAAGATTAAAGGACCTTCCACTGCTGAGAGACTGTAAGCCATGGGGACCAGAGATGTCCTGGGATGGGCTGCCCCTGCAGGGGAGAAGGCGCTCACACACACCTGGTGAGTGCAGCCACAGAGGGACAGGGACTTTGCTGGCCGTGGGCACTTCCATGAGAGCAGAGTTCCTGGCTTCAATTACAGGGCAGTGAGGACAGATGTAATTTGCAGCCACAGGCAGGACCACAGGGAGAAAATTCATTTTGTGAGACAGCCTGGCTAGAATCACTGCCTTGATGTAGGAGTCATGGAAAAAACAAACAAACAAACAAACAAACAAAGACAAAACAAAACAAAAAACAAAAAAAACAAAAACAAACAACAACAACAACAAAAAAAACAAGCTTGAGCCCTGGGATGAAGCTCAGAAAATAATAGTAAGAAGGATGCAAGTCTTGGAGTATCCTTCTCCACATCTCAGAAGTACTGAAAACTAATTCAAAATGAATGAGAAAAGGAAGAATACAATCATAGATAGGTACTATGATAATAGAGAAGATCTGAATTTATATTCAAAGGAAAATAATAGATCCTATAAAGCTATTCCTTTTTCAATGAGAAATGACAAATGGTCCCAAGAACAAAACAAGTTCTTACAAGAATTTAAAAAGAACTTTAAAAATCAAATAAGAGAGATCAAGGAAAAATGGGAGGGGGTGTAGAGCAATTCAAGAAAATCAATAAAATTATGAAAAGAAAGCCAACCAACTTCAAATAGAAAATCTTAAGGATCTTACTTCTTAAGGAAGAAAATAATTCCTTTAAAACTAGAATTAAGCAGAAGGAAGTTGATGGAATTTTAAGACATCAAAAAAGGAAACAAAATGAAATAGAAGAGAATGTGAATGACTCATCAAAAAAAAACTGATCTAGAGAACAAACTGAGGAGAAATAATATAAGAATAGTCAGACTACCTGAAAATATTATTTTAAAAAATCATAGAAATTATGATTTTTATAAGAAATTATGAAGGAAAGTTGACCTGAAGTTCTAGACCAAGAAGGCAGAGCAGAAATAGAAAAAAAATTCACTGAAATCCCAGGAAGAAAATCTGCACAACTGTCATAGACAAATTTCAAAGTTCCCAGGTTAAGAAGTAAAAACTGGAAATAACAAGTAAAACAAAAAAAAAATTAATTTAAACATTGTGGGGATACAATAAGGATTATACAATATCTAACAGCTATAATATTGAAGGACTATAGGTCTTAGATAGTAGTATTTTTAGAACAAAAGATATGCATCTATGATTAAAGGTTATATACCCAGCAATGATAAGTATAATGAGTGAAAAAAAAAAAAAGGATATTTAATGAACTGAAAGACTTTCCGATATTTGTGACAAAAACAATAGAACTTAAGGGAAAATTTGACATATAACATCCAAGAAAAATATAAGATAAATATTAAATACCAATTATAAGGGACTTAATAAAGTCAAATTGCTTACTTCATATATGTGAAAACATCGTTTTTAAAAGAAATAACTGCCATCTTTATTTTCCACAAATTGATAAAAAAGCTAGTAGAGGGAAGGCAGGTAATGCTGGAACCTTACTTTAATCAGGATTAGGTTAAAGAGGGAACATACACATACATACATACAAACATACATATATATATATATGTATATATATATATATATATATATATATATATATATACATATATATATATATGTGTGTGTGTGTCTTCCAAATTAAAAAAAAATTAAGAGATCAAGGAGTTAGAATAAGGAGAGAAGGACAAGGGGGGAAACTTCTAGGGGGGCTGTAGCTTAAAGAATAGGAGATAGGAATAAAACAGAGGAAAGAGGAGAAAAATACTCAAGTAATTGTGATGTAGGTTGAGGCCCCTTTAAGATTCCTTTCTGATACCCAACCCCCACAAACAGCTGCCTCCTTATCTAAAAACCCATTGAATTTTATTCAATTCTAACCCTGGCTGGAGCTGGAGCCAGAGGCCAATCTGGGACTCCACCCATCTTCAAGATCACCAAAATCCCCCTTTTGAAGTCCAATGATATCTGAGCTTTCCCAGCCCCCACTGGATCTGAGCTAATTTGGGCTTTCCCAGCCCCACTTTAATGATCTGCTCAGGTTTTCCCCACCCCCACAGCCCCATTATAAAAAGGGGGAACCCTGGAACCCATTCTTTGCAGGAGCCCTAAACATGTTATCCTTACATTGACCATGTAAGGGTTTCTATCCACTCAGCACCAACTCTGGCCCTAATGTCTTTCTACCTTTACCCTACTTCCAAACCCCAGCAATAAACATTTTTTATAAATCTAGGTTTTTGGCTTTGTAAATTCCTTTACAGGGTACTTTGTGCTGTCACTAGACTGCATTTAACTATGTATCCTTGCTGGGAACCAAAAGGGATTACCCCTTACCTAACTCTCATCAATTGTAGTTTAAAATGTGAATCTGATGAATTTACCTATAAAATAGAAATGGATAACAGATAAACATTTGAATTAAAAAAATATGTGGCTTTAAGGAAATGCTATAAGAATGAGATATACACAAAGACAAAATAATGTTCAGGAGTAGAATTTAAAATGTAAAAAAAAAAAAAAAAGCAGGGATAAGTAATCATGATCTCAAACAAAACTAGAGCTAGAAGAGATGTAATCAAAAAGAGAAAAAAGGAAACTACATTATTTGTCAATAATATTATTTAGATCATTTAAAACAATTAGGCAGTATACATACTAAGGCAGACACAGGAAATATATGAACATAAACATAAATATAAACATTGTATACAAACTATTTAAATAATATTTATTGTTCATGAGTAGATAAAGCCAATAATAAAAAAAAATTGACAGTTTCCTCTAATTTATTTATTTAATGTCATTCTAATTAAATTACTAAAAAATTATCTTAATGAATTAGAAAAGATAACAAAGTTCATTTGGAAGAACAAAAGATCAGAAGTTTCAATGAAATCAGGGAAAGAAGATAGAACAGAATTATGAAGGAGAAGCATTGCTGAAATGGAAAAAATAGATAATTTTGATTAGATTAAAATTTCCCTGTATAAGCAAAACCTATACACAGTCAAGAGTTGAAGAAATATAGAAAATTAAGAAAAAACTTTCATAGACAATCTCATAGATAGCATATGATTGAGTTGAGATACAACTGTGGGGTGCAGTTAGGTGTCTTGGAGCATAGGGTCTGATTGGAGAAGGAAAAGGCAAATCATCCCAGTATTTTTGCCAAATGGGGTCTCAAAGAGTCATCCTGGACTGAAACAACTGAACAATAATGACAAAGCATGAATAATTAAAACCCACAGATACAATCTTCTTTATGTTCACCTAAAAATGAATTAAAATAAGAAGGCACCTATCATAGAAAATGTTTGTTTGCTCATTCAACATTTGTTTGAATGAGAACTACTCCCTCTAACAATGCCATATAGACCCTGTGATTTGATTGAACATTAAGATAAGATGATTATGGAAGGTTTTGCTTTGCTTTTGTTTTGTTTTGTTTTTATAGTACTTAAGTCTCATATTCAAGATCCTCCATAGTTGTTATTTTCTCCATCTTATATTTTACCATTCTCTTAAGATACATGTTTTGCTGTATTTACTAGTTCTCTTCTTGCTTTTGCTGCTGCCACATTCTGTTTTCCATTTCTCATTCCTTCATTTATATTACTCCTCTCTCCTGTGTGTGTGTGTGTATGTGTGTGTGTGTGTGTGTATATATATATATATATATATATATATATATATGTATATGTGTATATATATAAATTTGATTAATCAATCATTTAAAAAGTAGTGGAAATCCCTCCAGCACTATGAAATATTCCCAGACTATGACAGGTTCTCTTTATGTCCCTTTCCTTGGAATTTGTCTGTGGTCCTGCTAAATTTAGCAAGTTGGTTGCAATCACCCAATTACCCCGAACTGTATTTCCCCATGATTTAGTTCCGTAATTAATATAATTTATGTCAATACAGTTAGAAGTCTATGACACTGACATATTTATAAATAAGTATCAGGTTTAGATTTTGTGGAGGTTTTTTGTTTATCTTTAGTAAAGTTAGTCATAGGTAGTCTTACCTATGATGAAATCATTGGAAAAACTAACAAAATATGCCGTTAGAACAACTATTCAAAATGTTTCTGATAATTAGCTCAAGTAATTTCATTATTAACAAAAACAAAAATTGAAAATAATTTCCAAACTGACCTAACTAATAAATCAAAGTTGATGAAAAATCACAGCACTAGGGAATCACACAACATAAATATTTTAAAGACCAGCAGCACCTCAAATTGAAATAGCTGTTTTATTTTGAAGCACAAGTGGGAGAAAAATAATAAATTATGAAAAAGGAAGCTGAGAAATAACAGTATCAGTGTAGAATACCTTCTCCTCCAGCAAATGCTCAAAGACACATCCAGAGTGTCAAAGGCATGTCCTTCAATATTTAACTTCTTCACTCTTTGTTCCCCATCTCAAGTTGAACAATACGTTAATTACCCGATGAAGCATTCTAATTACTCTAACAGCTCCACTCTTACTTATAATTACTGCATCAACACTTTCTTTTTCATATGCTTCAATCTATACCTATTACATTGTCATGATGAAGACACATTAACATTATAATACCGTATAATTAGCTGATGAGCAATTAAATTATTCCACTGCTCTTGTTCCTCTTTGCCAAGAGGTTGGCTTCCAAGCTCTATTATCTCTCCTTTTTCTACAGTTTGCTTTAGAGGTCCTTTTTCCCTCCCCCCAAAAAACAAAGAGCTTCATAAGCTTTATTCAAAGCATTTTGATTCCAAATTCAAAAAGAATGCTCACTTAAGTTTGTAATGGTGAGAGAAATGAGTTGGTATTTTAAACGAATTTAAAAGTATTTTCCTTACCCCTGTAAGTTAAAAAGTGATTTAAAAATCTTTGAAACAATGAAGTATAACAGGGTAATTCTTCTAAAGTTGTTCCCTTTAATAGTTTCAGCATGTTGCCATTAATATAGATATTATAGCTGCTTAGTCATTTAGTCATGTCAACTTTTTATGACCTCATTTGAATTTTTTTTTTTTTTTTTTTGGCAAAGATATTGGAATGGTTTTACATTTCTTTCTCCAGCTTATTTTACAGATGAAGAAACTGAAGTAAAGAGGATTAAGTACCTTGCCCAGGGCCACATATTAACCAAGTGTTTGAGGACAAATTTGAACTCAGGCCTTTCTCACTCCAGTTCTAGTATACTATCTGCAATGGTACCTTCCGGCCGTAAACAGGCAGAGACAATAACAACATCACATTCATCACTTTAATATTTTTATTAAAATCATAATGCATTATTTTATTGTTTCATAACCCATAGAAAATAAAGTGTGCACACATATATTAAAAAATATTCATTATGTCTTTCAACTCCATAAGAAGTCATCCATATAGTGTTTAATTTGATAATATTAGACCACTATAGAAAAAACAAATAGGGATTCATTTATTTATTGACTTTTCAAAATACGTGCTGCTGATTGATTGGACAGTGTCAGGTCTTCAATGGTCTTGTTATCTTTTTGGTGTTCCTAGCCTCTCTGGGAGGTAATACATCCTGCTCCTGGTTTTAGCCTCATTATGAGTCTAAAATAATTGAAATACAGAAGGTACCAGTAAGCTTAACTTCTGAGGACTGAGAACTTTTTGGCATCAGTATGAACACTGACAGTTTTGCTTTTCAGTCAGTATTTTACAAATAAACTAAACCATATTCAGATAATAGTTCTCAAAGAACTTTGTGAGCTATGGGAATAGAGGACAGCCATAGAACTTGTTTTATAAGTAAAGCCAATTCCATAAAATGACTTTCTTAATTTCATCTACCTATATAAACATTACAAGGTCTTTCAAAAATATATATTAGGGGAGTTCTTACGTGGAAAGTGTTTTTTTTTTTTTTTTTTTTTTTTTTTTTTTTAACAAGGAAATACTTAATTTAGGTCTTTTTGTGTTTATATTATAAACATATCTATAACTGTATATCTATCTCGGCATCTGTACCTGAATTTATTTCTATTTCTAACAAAAAGGCCTATATTTAAGTTTTCTCACCAATAGATACTTTATTGTACAAATCATTTCCTTACCCTGAAACTGGCTTTCTATCTGCTTTCCAATCCCAAATTACACTATCTGTATTCTGTTCCCCCTAGCCAACTCTGCCATTGACCTCATAATACTGGGATCCTAAGCTCTTAGGTATTGTAGTTATTCAGTCATTTTGGTTCTGTTTAACTCGATTTTGGATTATTCTGCAAAGATAATAGAGTAGTTTGCCATTTCCTTTTCTAGCTCATTTTATAGAAAATGAAATTGAGGCACATTGGGTTAAGTTACTTACCCAGGGTCACACAGCTAGTAAGTGTCTAACGTCAGATTTGAATTTAGAAAGATAAATCTTCCTGACTCCAGCTCAAAACTCTATCTACTATGCCACCCCGTTGCCCTCAGTTTTGAGGTACCTCAATCATAAAATGAAGGGCAGCACAGAATAAGTTAGGTTAGTAATAATAACAGCAACCACTTCCTAGGGTTGTTAAGAGAATTAAATTAGATATCATCTATAAAGTGCCTGGCACATAGGATGGGTTATATAAGTATTAGCTTCTATAGTTAATATTAATAATCATTATTATTGATATGTAATAATAATAATTAAGTGAATTCTTTTTGGTTCTAAAGTTCTCAGCATCATAATTAGTTTTTAAAAACACTAAGAATTGCATCTGTTACAGAGATATAATTATTCATGGTTTCCTAAGAAAAGGGGCTACATAACATAGTCTGCCTATTTTAGCATGAAAAATTAAGCTCTTTTGAGACATAATCTTAGAGTAGAAAGAAAACAGTTTTTGGTGTCAGAGGATCAAGATTCAATTCCAGGCTCAGTCACTTACTAGCTGTGTGACTTCGAGTACACAGTTAATCTCAAAACCTAAGTTTGCTTCTATATCAATGTAGAAGTTGGACTAAAGTAATATTTCTAAAGTTCTTTACAATTTGAAATTACTTTGACATATCTTTACATAATGTAGTTTTTTGTCCCTTAAAAGTGGGAGATAAAGTGGGGAAGTCTAGGAAATGCACTATTTGAATAATTTAACTTAGCATAAAATCTCTTATGTACCAAAAAGTCCTATACTATGTAGGATGGAGGAAGGGCAATAAAAAGTACATAAAATTTGATTTCTACTCTCAAATAAGAGAGATCTAATATATAACTAAATAATGGAAATGGAAAGTAGAACTTCATTGGCCATGACAGAAAAGTGAATGAATAAACAAAACGATCCCTGCCCTCAGGGAATTTGTATTCTAATGAGTGGGGAAGATATTATATAAAAGGACATAACCTAAAAGAGATCAATATTCAGGTGGATTTGATGGGAGGTTGAAGAGCAGATAGAAGGATTTGGAAGTAGTCAAGAAATGAGAAAAAAGCTAGATTCTGGAAAAAGGCAGTAACTAAGAGCTTGGATAGTAGTGAGACTTTTGGGCCTAAAGTTAGAAAGCTTCCTCTTTCTGAATTCAAATCTGGCCTCAGACACTTTGCATAACTCAAGGCAAATCACTTAACCCTGTTTGCAGGGTTTCCTTATTTGTCAAAAGAGCTGTAAAAAGAAATGGCCAACTATTTCATCATCTTTTCCCAAAAAATCCAAAAAGGGGTCATAAAGATTCTGACACATTTGAAAAATAAATCCAATACTAGAAATGAAGTGGTCTGCCAAAGTGAAAGAACTGAAACTAAAACCTAGACTGTTCATTCAAATATCCCATTATGGTATAGTACCTGGAGTCAGGAAGACTGAAGTTCAAATATAACTACAGACTCTGACTAGCTATATGAGAGAAAAATCTTTTACTTAACTCTCACTTTTCTATTCTGTAAAATGAGGATGAATAATAATATCTACCTCCCAAAATTAAATGGATCAAATGAGATATTTGCAAACTTTATAATGCTATATAAATGATAGTTTATATTATTATTGTTATTCTCTTTATTCCTAAGTCCTGCTGTCTAAAACACTACTGCGATGATAAAAATCAATACAAAATAGTGTTTCAAAGTTGCCAACAAAGCACTTTTTCCTCATAAGAACTTCTCAAGAATAGAGCACAAATGTGATTTTTTGTGATTTTATAGATGAGGGCAATTATATGTTATCAGAACATGTTGGAAGTTGTATGAGTTTCCTATGGTCATCCACCTCATAAATATAAAAGCCAGAATCCTAGCACAGATCTCTCAATTCGTCCAAGTTTTTATTCCTCTCTACCATGATGACTCCCATACTGTCTCTCCCACCTGCAAGGTGTTTTGCCATGAAGTTTTGAGAAACAAACAGGTTTCAAAATGAAGAAGGATCATGCCAGAATCCAAAAGTTATCATATATTACTGTGCAACAACAATTTCATTATAAGTTTATGGGCATCAGGTATTAAAATCTTAATTTTAGTGCAATTAATTGCACTAGGTAACAGCTATATAGGCTCCACCTAGCCCATATCACTAAGTCACAATTATTCTGTATCTTCCATAAACTCTATTTCAAACATATATGTGCCCTTAATTCACCCAAAAAGCCAAATCATCTATTCAAAAGAATTAACCATGGGCATCTAGGTGGCTTAGTGGATTGAACACCAGCCCTGAAGTCAGGAAGGACCGGAGTTCAAATCTGGTCTCAGACACTTAACACATCCTAGCATCCTAGCTGTGTAACCCTGGGCAAGTCACTTAACCCCAATTGCCTCAGGGGAAAACACACACACACACACACACACACACACACACACACACACACACATATATATATATATATATATATATATATATATATATCTCCAATATGCTGGAGATTAAAGGAAAAATAAGCATGTAGAATTATCAAATTATGGTCATAGCACTGAATTTGTATGAACAAATAAAGTAGTTTGGAATCCTTCCTCCTCTGATACTTATTAGCTATATGATTTTGAAACATCATCTTAATCCTTTTGATTTTAGTTTCATCTATAAAAAAGAGAGATTTAACTAGTTTTATTTTCCTAATATTCAGAGTTGTGGTATGTATATGAGGAAGATGCCTTTTTCCCTACTACCATCAAAGCACTTCCTTTGAGTTCTTAAATAACTACCAGAAGTTTAAAGTCATATTGTTTCATGTTGGGGGTTTATAAGTGAAAATATAATTTTCATAAGATATAAATGTTAATGGAATTCTCTTACAATAAACTAATGTGGAAATTGCTATAGTTTCTACCTGCTGGCATATGACATATAGAGGTCTAAGTAAAATAATGGATAATTTGGTATTCAACCAAAGAATAAATTAAAGGATTCCTCCTTTTTTTTGGAATGATATGGCAAAAAAGCAAATAATGGCTCTTCCTCTGTCAAGTCAAATTAGCTTTCTTCTATGTAATTTATTTTGTTTTCACAGGTTTATGTAAAATTGACCTGATTCTAAGCAAAAGCACAAAATGTATTTCATAAGAAACAGTTCCATAATTGTGTCCATAGTTTATATTTACTTGAAAAATTAAATAAGAAACAGACACAAGAGAAATATAATATTACATCTCATTACCTTAATGTTATTTATATAACATGACAATAGAAAGAATGAAAAACAAATTAAAATCTATATCCACTTCATTAGTGATAGGAATCCTGATATTATTGCTCTTCAGATGTTTTATTGTTGTTTGGTTTTGTTTTCCAATTAAAGTGATATCATGCAAGTTGGTCAGTTTTTTTTAATATGTCTATTTTAATCATTTTCATCACTGTCTAGCAGATATTTTAATTACAATTTTAAAAGTTTTTTTTTTACTTCTATAAATGTTGCTTCTGTTACACATTCATACAAAACACTTAAAATGTTCAAGAAATGAATACAGATTTCATCATTTAAAATTATCGAGAGTATAACTAATATGGCAAAGCTGCATTCTAATGCAAAATTATATTGAGTTCAACATAATCTCAGTAAGAGGAGCAACTGATTCAATTTTCTAAGTCTCATAAGATGAATTAAAATCATTTTGGCCGGGAGTGTTCCTATTTGAAGCATCAGAATGAGGGAGTGTTTGCATTTTTATGGTATTATTACAATGACTAATGTCCTAACTAATAAGAAAAGTAGTATTCTTCAAAGAAATGTTTCGTAATTCATGATTATGTGATAAAATAAGTTATCACTAAAGTATCATTTCCATCTGCTCTTCAATTGAAGAACCTCTTGTTAGCATCCTTTGCTGCCCCCACTTCCCTATACTCACTTCACAAAAACAAAGCACTTATATAATCTAGTACTTTCAGTAAATGAAAAAATGTCACCATGTCCAGCCTATTTTAAGGAATTGTGTTGAGCCATTATTTAAATGATTAAAAGTAGGCTTTTTGTCAAAAAAACTTACATGAATTTTATCAGTGTCCTTAGAAGAAATTGGAAAACAAATCAAAAATTTTTTTAAAATGGAGGAACTATTCAATTATTTGGGAAAATATAGAAGCCACAGACAAGGCCATCTTATTTAATGTAGTTCCCAAAGAAACGGAAGCTGAGCAAACTGCAAATATCTAAAAAGGAAACCACATTTGTGAAAATCCCTAACATCACTAAGAGAGAGAGATCTCTGGCTACCACGTAGCCGGTCAAGAAAAGATAACCTCTCTAGTATATTTGGCTAAAAAGAATTTAGTATACATATAGCATTATTCCTAAATTTTTGTGATCCATATAATTTTTAAAATTGAGTTAAAAATAAGGTAATCTTATAATAGTATTTTAGTAGACTGAGCAAATAATAATTAGGAAAGACTAGAGAAGGAAGATCTGCTTTTATCCAGAGAAAAACAGAGTAAATGGGAAACTCCCAGTATCTGCTAAACAGGATATTCTTGAGAAGAAAGTCTTAATAGTGTAAGTTGCCATATTCTTAGAAAGAATATTTTGGATAAATTTGTGGTATGTAACAATTTATTAAATAAGATTCATTAGATTCTTGGATGCTCATAACACTGTTAGGCATCATATTGACTGCTTATACTGTATTTTTTACTAAATTATTCTCTTCAGATAAGTAGGCTGCTCAATAATTTATGTGCTTTATAAATCTTAAAGTAAATTATAAATTTGAACTTCTATTATTATAATTATTTTTGCTACTTTTTAAAAGATATTTTTATGTTGTTTAGCATAAAAGATTGTCATTAACACACTACCTTATTTTTCTTCTTTTGATTCTTTTCTCAAAGGTCACTACAAAAATGATGTTTTCATATTTATAAAATAGAGGCAATATTACATTATTTTATTGATTAATATTTAGCCTTTTTGAAAATATATACTTGGGAAAGATATTTATTCAGAATCTAATGGTTATTTTTTTCAGAATACAAGAATGAGATATTAAATTTTAAAGTGATTAAAAAAAACCTTTTCAGATTCTAAATTGAACAGAGGTCTTCATGCATTATGAGGTTCCCCAAGCATCTTGGTTTTCAGGTACCATTGTGCTAAGTGCAGTGTATTCTGGGACACTAGACAACCTCAAAAAGAGGTTGAAACAACAATAATATAGTAAAAACAAAATGGATAAAATGTGCACAGTTCTGGATGACAACATATAATCAGATGGACAGTCTTCTGCACTAACTCATCAAGTATCTCATATTACCTTTTTGGAGAAAATGGTGAGATACAATTCCAATAGTGCAAAATCAGCTAGCAAGCTAGACTCAAAGAGTGACTATTTTTTAATGGTTCAATGTCAATATGGGAAGATGCCTTTAATAAAATATCCAAAGATCTATGCTTGATCCTGTGTTGTTTAACGTTTTTAAAGCAATGAATTGGATTTATTTAATATCGAGATAAAACAATAACAAAGAGGAGGAAGAAATAACTTACATTTATATTGCAAGTTTCACAAGTATTACATCATTTGATCCTTATAACAAGAGTAGTGCCATTATTATTCCCATTTTACAAGTGAAAAAAATTAGTATGACAGCAGTTTACTGACCCACAGGTCCTAAAGCTAAGAAGTGCGTGAGGGTATATTCAAACTCAGGTCTTCCTGATTTTACGTGCAGAACTTTTAGTGCTCTAACCACTGTTCCATTTCTCTGACTAAAAATGTAGGAGGGATAACTAATACCACATGACATTAAGGATTTAAAAGGGGTCTTACAAGGGTAGGGAATTAGAATTAATCCAAAAAGATTAAATTTTAAAAGGTAGAATAATCTTTCATTTTGGTACAAGTAAAAAGAAATTTAAAACATTTTTAAAGTAAAAGAAACCACACTTCACAAGTATAAAATGGAGCTTAAGGTCAGATAGAAGTTTTCCCCAAAAAGGGGATATTTAATCTCACATCTTCTATTACATTCAGGAGACTAACATGGCAGTCAAAAAAGCTAATTCTATTTTGAGATGCATCAAGAAAGATAATACTAGGAAAAGGGAAGTGAAATTGCCCCTCTGTATACCATGATCTTCTCGACCTTTTCTAAAATATTATTTGGTTCTTGATATCAAAGTCTATACAAAATATGTATAAGTTGAAGAGCTTCCAAAGGAACTAGATAACAGTCCAGAATAAGGAAAACAAATTCAAATTGGACTTTAGACATAATTACTACTTGAATGTCCCTGAAAAAAAAAATTACTTTTTTTACCACAGTTTTTTTTTTTTTTTTTTTTTTTTTTCAATTCTAAAATGGTGATAATAGCTTGCAGGGTTATTGTGAAGATCAAGTGAGATATTTGTAAAAAGGATTAAACACAGTTCCTGACACACAGTAGGCACTTTATAAATGTTTATTCCTTTCCCCTATTCCATTCAGACAAAGTCACTTGGTTGGTAACCAGCTTTGAGTCCTTAATATCTGATGATATATTGAAAGACTAGAGATGTTTAGCCAAGAGAAGACATACTAGGGACAGAATAACTGCTTCAAATATTTCTCATATAGAGAACCTATTCTGAAAATATAACACAGAAAAAAGTCATAAAGAACAAATTTAGGGTTGGATATCAAGAGGAAATTCCAAGCCACTTGTCCAAAAATGGAATGAATAAGCTACTTCAACTGTTGGTAGATTCTTCCTTCTTGGAAATCTTCAAGCAAAGCCTATGTGATCAATCACTTCTCAGGTATATCATAGAGAAGATTTGTTTCAAGTATGATTAGGAGTAAATGTTTGCTGAGGTCCTTTCTAACACTGGTCATGGATACTATATTAGTTTAGAACTTTTTTTACTTCTCAGATAAACTATTGCGATAATCTCTCAATTGGTTTCCCTGATTCTCATTCCAAATCATCCCTAGAGCTATTAAACTATCTTTTCTAAATTTCAGCTGTTATTCCCTATGGAATAAATCCCAATGACTTTCCAAAGCAACTAGGATCAAATAACTCTTCTGTCTAAACTTTAACATCATTCAGAAGATGATCCCAACTTATGATTCTAATTTTTTTGCATTATAATACCTTCCTATTTTTTTCAGTAAATTAGTTTTCTAGTTGCTCTTCATGCATTCGACGCCTCTCATGCTTATTTCCGACATTTACATTCAGTCTCCTTAGATCTTTTTTCTGGACGCAGATGGCGTTTTCTGTCCAAAGTTTATCGGAATTGCTTTGAAAGCATTGAGAAGAACCAAGTCTTTCATCCTTGATCACCTCACATTCTTGCTGTTACTGTGGACAGTGAATTCCTGGGTCTGCTTGTTTCACTCAGCATCAGTTCATGTAAATCTTTCTAAGGCTTTCTGTATTCAGCTTGTTTATCATTTTTAATAGAACAATACTATTCCATTACCTTCATATACCACAGCTTTTTCATTCATTGCCCAAGTGATGGGCATCCACTCATTTTCCAATTCCTTGACCCTATAAAAAGAGCTATTACAAACACTTTTGCACATGCGAGTCCTTTTCCCTCCTTTAAGATTTCCTTGGAATCCAGACCCAATAGGATCCAAAGGTAGTTTTATAGTCCTTTGGGCATAGTACTAGATTATTCTCCAGAATGGTTTGATCTTCTCCAGAATGGTTTGATCTACTCCCCCCCCCCAAATCTGGCATTTCTTTCCTCCTGAAAAAAAATATCTTGTACATAATTTGTATATGCTTTTTGATGTATGCATTGTCTTCACAGAAAAAATGTAGGCTCCTTGAAGGTAGTCATTGTTTTATTATTTTTGGAGAACTCTGGGATTGATTATGTGACAAATGAGAAAGTAGCATAGGACTGATTTGCATTGTGGACCTTCATCAAATGACTTATATTCAATAAATAACTTGCCCAGGGTCACACAGCTACTAAGTGTTAAGTGTCTGACACTAGATTTGAACACAGGTCCTTCTGGCTCCAGGGTTGGTGCTCTATCCACTGTGCTAATTGTTCCACTGACATTTTTAAAATCTTCTCCACCTCCCTGTCTCTCTCCTCCATCCTTTCCTAAATTTCTATTTAATTGCATTTCCAATAAAATGGAATACAGATTCAAATAATCTTACCCATGACTGAGATAAGGAAGACACATAAATACTATCATTTAAATAAATGAGACAGGACTATATACATGTAAATATATAAGATATATACATATTTCAAACTATACAGAGCAATGAAATCAGAAAGGATATATTTTTAGTTCTGAAAACTCTAGATATTAAGGACACATTTGCATACACACACACACATATATATAGATATATGTCTATATCTATATATAGATATAGACATATATCTATATCTATCTATCTATCTATCTATCTATCTATAATATATATATCTTGACATATATTTAGGATTTTTTTTTGCCAAAAATGAATAAAACAGTATTTGATAATCAGAGAATGCTGAATAATCAGTGGTACCTCAAAACGTTCACAGACTTCTTTATTTTTTTTAATTATTTACAATATTACTTGTTTTCTATTATCTTTCCATAGAAGATTAAGTATTTTATTTTTTAAGAGAAAAAAGACTATATTAAGTGAATGTCTCTAGAGATGTCAACAACCCATGCCTAAAAAGATGTTTCCAAGTATACTGAGAGCCAAAGAGCAAAATAAACACAGCAAGTGGCCAGTAACTACTGTAGAAGAAGCAGATTCCCAGAAGAACAGTGTTATACTCCAGGGAACACAAAGGAAGACTTAATCATACAAAGGGAGGCAAAAGTTCACAACCTGAATTGTGTTTCAGTCTATTGGGTCTATGAATACAGGACTGATTTCTTTCAAGTATGATACATGTTAGATGTTCCATCACCCCTTGGGTGATCCTGAACATCAATTCTTCAGAAAGTGTTCAGAAATTCCCAATTGCATTAACACTAGGGGAAAAAATCACTAAAAAAAAAAGATAGACCTTTTTGGGAGATAATCTTTTTGTAATTATTAATTTTTTTAATTCCCGAAGATAATAAAGCTTAATTTTCTCCTACCTAATTGTCCATTTTCAATGACAATCCAAGATATGCTCATAAGAATTAGAGATATCTATTTATATGTATATGTCTTCTTAATACATATTTGTGTCAACATAGTTCTATGTTGCTATGTGCATATACATACAAACATACAGTTAATATAAGTATGCATATTTTCAAATGAATGATTTTTATGGCTATACTACGAAATGCCCACTTGACTTTTCTTTCTGTGGATAGTTAGGCCACTGTTCGTTAGAGACTATAAAATACTTGAGAGAAATACTGAGGCTCTTGGTGGGTACAAGAAAGCTGTAAAATTTACAAATAGGGAATTATGAGGGAGAGGTCTTATAAAAGATGCCATCAGGGAATTGTAAAAATAAAAAAAGCAATTGGCTAGTCACATGTTAAGAGCAAAGGATAAGATGATGAGATAAGAGAAGGGTAGAACCTATACAGTATCTTGATAAAGTCAAACAAAAATGAGGAAGATCCATTTTAAGATCTTTTGGAAAAATGCAGGTACAAATACCAGAGTTTCTGTCCTTTAGAAAGTAAACGCATACTTATGAGATTACATATTGATTTCATTATTTAATTATTCAATACATGCTCAATGTATTTAAAACCAAGTAACAATCAAAATATTTATTCCTTTCCTAGATGGGTCAATTGTGAAGATTGTGGAGACAATATTGCACTTTACCATTACAAAGTATTTTATATAATTTATTTATCAAGTTCTTTTGATTATATTCATCAGTCATTTGTCAGCATAGCACTATTCTATAATATCCATATAGCAATATTTGTTTAATAATTTCTAAAATATGGACATCTACTTTCCAATTCTTGTATACTACAAAAAGTGTCAATATTTTTGGCATATATAGGGTCTTTTAAAAAAAATCTTATGTCTTACACTGTATATTACAATGGATCTTTGAATGAATCATAGCATGATTCCAAATTGCTCTCTAAAATGGTTAGATTCTAGATTTCTTTCCTCCTTTCCTTCTTTCTTTCTTCTGTTTCCTTCATTTCTTTCAATCCTTTTTCAATTCATAATCATTTAATTTCTGATTGCTTTAAGGCTCTTATTTATACAATGGGACTAATAATAAGCACCTATCTCCCAGGATTAGAGTGAACTTCAAATGAGATAATACTTGTCAAGCTTTTAGCACATCATCTAGCACATAGCAGGTGCTATATAAATGTTAGACATTATTTGTCATGCATATTATTATTGTTATTATAATATATGGTGTGAGATCTTTGTTTATACCTCATTTAGCATACTGCTTTCCAATATTTCCATTGGTTCTTATTTTAAAATTAGAATTTTTTTCTCCCAAGTCATTTATTCTCTCAGGTTTACAAGAACATATGATTCAATTGCTTTAGATCCTTCTTTATTATTCTACTGAAGAGTACAATTATTGTTTGTTTGTTATTCATTATCAGTATTTGCTTGTTTGTAGTTCCAGACCTCTGATTTCATTAGGTGAAGAAGTTCTGGTTAAGATATTTCCTTTGCCAACACTAACTAGCACTTTTATTTCATTTTAAGGTCTTAGAGAATTTGCTAGGGATCCTGAGAACTGAAATGATTTGTCTAGCTTCACAAAGTTCATGTATCAGAGGGTGGACTGGAATGTATGATTTTCTGACTCAAAAGTCAGCTCTCTAACCACTTAACAGATTTGTACTTTTTTTGACCAGTACCAAAACATATTAACATTTTCTTTTTACTGTTTAATTTGAAATCTGCAAGTGGCATTGCCCATCATCATCCGCAAGGTGATTTATGTGAATAAAGATGGAGATAATTTGAATCAATTACATCACCCACAGACTCATACAGAAATACTGCTAATAGAAAAAAAAAGGTGAAATATTGACAAAAATCCTGTAGAAATACATGAAAAAGGAGAGAACATTTTTAGATAAGAAGACCATGAAATATCCTGGATCATTTCAGGACAGCTTAATGTCTTTTCTTTGAAATCATGGCACTTGTTGGCTATGTAACTCACTTCATAATTAATCATCTATAGAAATGTTTCATTTATCAGAGGATACTGTTCAAATATCATGAAGTACTCTGAGCATGTACAATATAGTCATCAAGACTTAAGCCATTGATTGACTTTAAAGGAAGAATTAATAGGAGTTTGTGTCACTTCTGTAAGCTCATTTATAAAATGAATTGAATTTACACTATTTTACCTGAAATAATTCAAATTTCAAAGTTTTAAATGTAAAATTAGCTTAAATGATATATGTGCAAAATAAGTATATAAAAGCATGTTATATATTCTGTAAATAATATGCATACTCTAATTGTTATCTATAAAATACATAAATATATTAATAAGAGGCTATGCTTATCAATTGATTTCTGATGTATTATATCATATATTGTAATTATAGAATGTAAGTAAAATGCATATATAATATTATAAATCAATATAATGATAATTATAGTAATATAATGTTATAGTAATATGTTATATCAATTATATATATATATATAAAATTCACTTTTCTATCTTCTTAGGAGACCACTAACCATAATCTTACCTTTTCTTTGATAGGTTCCAAATCACTATTAGAAACATTAGAAACTGCCCTGTAATATAATGATATTTTCTACAGGGAGGATATTGGACTTACATTCAGGAAGGCCTGAATTCAAATTTGTCTCAGATACTAACTCTCTGTATAATCCTAAACAAGTCACTTAACTTCTCTCAACCTCAGTTTTCTCTTCTATAAAATGGAAATAAAAATAGCACCTACCTCATAGAGTTGTTACAAGAATTAAATGAGTTGTCCTATGGAAAGCAATTTTCAAATCTTAAGTACTACATAAACACCAGAAATTTTGCTAGTAGTAAAACTTTTACTTTTGGACTCTCCCTCAGAGATAAAACAAAGGGGAGCCATGTACTGAAAAAAAATGAATGTAAATGTATAACCTAAAAATAATAACTGAATTTATAGAAAGATGCAGAGCTAGTATTTACTTATCATTTAAGTTAAACTGCTTATTTGAAACAGTAAAAGGAGGAGTCCTAATTGGTATAATGACTTGGCCACAATCACAAAAACATAGTAGGTCATAGAGATGTAGTTCAGACCTAGGTCCTATGGTTACAAATCCCACATTCTTTCTATTAAACCATACTCTTTCTACCCTGTCATCAACTTGTTGCTAAATTATTTTCTTTGAAATTCAAGCTATTGTATGTTCTAGCCACTATTAAAACTTGGGAATTGGATATACAAAAAAAAAAAAAAAATCGTCGTTGCCTTCAAAGATCTTACATCCTCATTGCAGAGATCAGAGTTAGAAGTGTATTCAAAATAAATAGAAAAAATATAAGGCCTACCCTCAAGTGTTGCTATGAGGATAAAATATAAATATCTATTCTATATAAATATTTTATGTATACTATGGATATATATGTATATATATATATATACACACATATATATATATATATAAATATCAGACAATCTATAAAACTGTACATATTTTTTCCTTCTTTCTTTATTATAACTTTTTATTGACAGAACATATGCCTGGGTAATTTTTTACAACATTATCCCTTGCACTTACTTCTGTTCTGACTTTTCCCTTCCCTCCCTCCACTTCCCCCCAGGCAGTCTTATACATGTTAAATATGTTATAGTATATCCTAGATACAATATATGTGTGAACTGTGCATACCTTTTGATCCAGGAGTCTCACTCCTGTCTATGTATCCCAAAGAAATCATAAAAGAGGGAAAAGTACCAGAATGTTTGTAGCAGTGGATTTTTATCAATTGGGGAATGGCTGAACAAGTTTGGTACATGAAAGCAATGGGATGATATTGTTCCATTAAAAAAATTGATGAACAGGCTGATTTTAGAAAATACTGGAAAGATTTACATGAATTCCTGAGTGAAGCCAGCAGGACCAGGAAAACATTGTACACAGCAACAACAAGAGTATGTGATGGTCAAGTATGATAGATTTACCTCTGTTCAGTAATTCAGTGATTTAAGGCAAGTCCAATAAACTTTGGAAGAAAATGCTATCCAAATCCAGAGAGATGAATGTGGATCAATACATTCTATTTTCACCTATTTTTCTCCTGTTTTTTTTTTTTTTTCCTCATGGCTTTTCCCTTTTCTTCTGATTTTTATGTCACAACATGATTCATTTGGAAATATGTAAAAAAAATGAATGTAAATGTATAACCTAAAAATAATAAAACAAACAAATGCAAATAAATGAATAGCCATCATACTATCATTGTTTTTATTATTATAGTAGCTGGGGGTGGAGGGGAAGGCTAAATTTCCTTCAGAAGACCGTATTTTAGCTGATAAGTCAGCAAGTGGCCAAAGATCCTAGTCATTATGAGCATGGATTTAGGATTCAGTTGATGCAATCCCTGCATGAAGTTTGGAACAGGTACAGACATTCTGTAACTGGCTCAGTTAATCAGGTACTTAGGAGCCAAATTCCTGTTAGGGTGAATAATCAGGAGTGGGGAACATTGAAAAAGCCCCTTGCCAGAGACAACTCTTTTGTTACAGGTTAATATTTGAACCACTGGCAATAAATAAATTCTGTTGAGTATCTGTGGAACCAAGCCATGAGGAAACCTTCAGGATAGGACTTCTGAAACCGAATTGAATACATCCCCCCCCCTACTTTTCAGTGAAGAAGACTGGAGATAATTACAATCGTGTGAACTTCAACATGTCAGAACAAGTATCCAGTAGGTCTAAGATCAAAGCCCCTGCTGAATGTTGTGGTCAGCCAGCCTTGCATTGAGTGCCCAAGAAATGATTTCTAAGACCAAACCAAAAGTAACTGAGAAACACTCTCATACACATTTGGAAATAAACTTGGCAATAACAATGCAATTTGGAAATTGCATTAACTCAGAGAACACTATTTCCAGGGAATTAATTGAAATAGGGGAGAATGGACAACTAGATGGCTCAGCAAACAGACTGTAAACCTAGAAACAAGAATACTTATCTACCTAAGTTCAAATCTCACTTCCAACACTCACTAGCTGTGTGACAAATCCTAAAACCCTATTTGCTTCCATGTCCTCATATGGAAAATAAGCTGGAAAAGGAAATGGAAAACCATTTCAGTATCATTGCAAAGAAAATGTCACAGGATCCCAAAGGGGTGGGAACAAATGCATCCAAATGTAGGGAAGGATGAGTGAATACTTAATAAAATTTCAATGTAAATATCCTTAAAAAAAAAAAAAAGCGGATATTGATTATTGAAGTGAAATTGGGTTGCTACTTACTGACTACAAAAAGTGAGAAAAAGGAACACACTAGTATGGGGATTTGAGCCAATAGTTTAAAGAAAAATCATCCTGTGGGATATCTTGAACATTAGAATGAGAACTAGCAAAATTCTGAGAGATTGAGACCACAGTATCAGCACTTAAGTCCAACTATTCCAATTTTCTCTGATTTAAGTTTCATTTAACTTACGAGGCTTTGTAAGAAATCAAAAACAGCAACAACAATAACAAAAACAAAAAAATCAAAAATAAAAATGAAAACCAGAGACCACAGATTAGCTAAAGGGGCTTCAGTGAAAGCTACATTAAAAGGCTTTCCCTTTTTAGTCTTTCTTGACCTATCTATATGTTGTTCTTGCCACTATCTGTGATTCCAAATCTGTATTCCTTAGTCTACAAATATGCTCCTCAGATCTAGCAAAATCCCCCAAATAGATATTTGTGCTTCAACAACCAATAAAGATGCATCTGAAAATTGCCACAAAAGAAATCAAGCTGTACAAAAGAACAATCTTGAGAAGTCAAGGAATCCTGTAGCTGAAATTTCAATCTGTCTCCTGGAGAACAAAGGAGCCGCCACATTCAGCTGAGAATCAAAGTGTTTGCACTTTGCCAGCATTTCCCACGAACACAGAACAACGCCTAAGTACAGACTTCAGTATAAATAATGGCTATTTCTCCCATTCAGAAGTCAGGAGATAAATCTCTGAGCTTTGAAAAGTAGTATTTGAGCAGCATTTGGGAGCCTTGGGTCTTATTCTCTGTTCTGTTACTGATTTGCTATTGATGGACAAATCATATAATCTCTTTGTGCTTCAGGTATAAAATGGGAATGATAATGCCATTTTATAAAGTATCTGGAGATACTAGGATTAAAGGTGGAACAAGGGCAAATTGTTATCAACTGAATAAAAGCTTTATTTAAATAGCATGTAGTTATTACACTAGAGGCACTATAGCCTTCTGAAAAGGAGGGGTTAAGGTGGGGGTAGAGAGGGAACACTTTCAAACTGTGTACTTTAAGGAAATAATTTTCATTCTCCACTCAATGCTGAAAAATAATATGCTAACTACAACTGAAATAGGCCTTTCTTTCACCTATGGTTAAAAAAGATATAAAATTAGTTCATCAGCCAAAAAAAAAAAAAAAATCAAATAAAGCTCTTTCATTC
Source organism: Sminthopsis crassicaudata (assembly GCF_048593235.1). Taxonomy (NCBI): domain Eukaryota; kingdom Metazoa; phylum Chordata; class Mammalia; order Dasyuromorphia; family Dasyuridae; genus Sminthopsis; species Sminthopsis crassicaudata. The sequence goes on along the minus strand of NC_133619.1, from coordinate 70,950,621 downwards.
AACAGAGCTATTTAGCAAGATAGGATATCTAATTAAAAAGAAAATCTTATCCATTTCAACTAAAATTGCATGATCTTCAGTCTCAATAACTATTTTCTTCACCCACCTTTCCCTGTTAACAATACTTGTTGACCCTCACAATAAAAAAAGAACAATTCATGTTTCTATACTTCTTTACAGTTCATAAGGTCTTAAATCATCCCATGCTATTATAAAATTGAATAAAGTAAAAACTTAGCAAAGATGTGATTAGCAAAAGTTTCAGATGACAAAATGGAACCCAAGCCTAAACCTTTTAAACTGCAAATGCATTTTTCATTTCTTTTTGGAAGAAGGGACAGTACTCAATTTGTGATTTCATTCATACAGGCAACACTCAGTGAGTTAAAATCCTGTACTCATGTAAATTTCTTTTCAGTCTGTTTTTTCAGTCACGTCTGTCTTTCCATGACCCCATTTGGGATTTTCTGAGCAAAGATGCTGAACTGGCTTATTATTCCCTTCTCCAGCTCATTTTATAGATGAGGAAACTGAGGGAAGGAAAGTTAAATGTATCATCCAGGACCCATATAATTATGTGTCTGAGACTGGCATTGAACTCTAGTCTTCCTGATTCCAGTCTGGAACTCTCTCCATCATGGAACCACCCCATATTAGTACCTACTGTACAATGTAAATACAATTTTGAGCTACCTGGGGCACTAAGAGTCTTGCCCAGGGTCACACAGCAATAAAATGTCAAGGAAAGATTTCAACTCAGGTGTTCCTGAATTCGAAGCTAGCTTTCTATTCACTATACCAATAGTGATCTTTTCACTATATCCCTCAAATTTAGGAAGTATTTTAGACTTTTTAAATATTTGTATTATTTGTAAAATTCTGATTGCATTTTCTCTTGCTCTTTTTGTTGTTGTTGTTGTTTATTTTTCTACTATGCTTGTTCCAGTACTACTTGTGTATGTTTGTGCTATATATTTGTTGATTACTCAAATATCATATTCACCTGTTTAAGAGTAAAACTATAATGACCCAGGTCCAATTTTAGATTCAGCTCCTTTTCTTCATATTTTAATTAAAAACAAAAGCACTTTAGAAGTGTGTCCAGTGTTGGTGATTTGTTTTTTCTGCATCAGCACCATTTTCTTAAATTCAATGATCTTTTCTGATGTAGGGACTAACCTAACCTAACACCACTGAGTCTCTAAGGCCTGGTGAGATCAGAGCTTGCATAATATGGCTGCAGGCCCCAGAATACAAAACAAAACTGTTTCTAAGGGATTTTAGAATGAACATGCCAAATATTTTGTTTTTATGTTTTTCTGAGTAAGTAAGTAAGAAGTTCCATACCTCAGTACCAGACTCTGTTCAGCTGGGGGTTACCTTCTGAACCATTTTCTTTTAACAAGTAGTCTATGTGCATTTTTTAGCTGAAAGTCAAATTCCTATTATGAATTGTGAGTGGGAAGATTTATATATTAAGATGTCCTACTTTTAGACACTTTCTTTGTTGGCATTTCACTAAAACAAATTTCTTTCCTTTTCCCCCCTCTGTAACCACTTTTCTATGATTTTGAAGCAATGAGATTTTTCTTAACGTCTCCTTTGCAAGCAAGGCTTACAAAACTCCTTGATCTACTACATTCCCTCCTTAATATAATCTTCCTTTTCAGCTATTCCCTTTCAGTTTCTTTCATGAGCAATATTCTTATGGATCAACAGCATTCCAGGATTCCCCCCAACTTTGTACATTCAATTAAATCATTCACCATCGAGTAGCTGGTGTGCACAGCACTGTGAGAGAGTGACAAAATTCACTAAATCCAATCCTACCAGTGCTTTGGAATAACATTTCTACTGGAAGCTTTGCTGCTCCCTTCTTGTCTCTTTCTCCCCAAAGTTTAAATCTCTCTCTTTTCCCCCCTGCTTCCCTTGTCTGTATCTGTGTCTGTCTGTCTCTCTGTTTCTTTGTCTCTGTCTCTTTGTCTTTCTCTGTCACTCTCTATGTCTTTCTCTGTGTCTTTTTCTTACGCTTTCCCTCTCAAGGAATTGATAGCAAAGTCTAAAGTCTTATTTGTATTATTGATTCATGACTTATACAAATTTTGTTCTGCCTTTCTTCAACATCATACCTATTCACATTGAGATGTTTCAATATTTTAATCATCTTTAGGAGATTTTTAATCATCTTTAGTCCTACTATCTTTCTGCGTGAACTTGGATAAGCAGTTTCCTTTCTTTACATCTCAGGCTCCCCAATGATCTGATTCCTAAGGACTAGATCTAACGTTCTTAAATGTTCACAATTAAAGTTTGTGAAAATGTCAGGCCTTGAATATCACCTTAATGCCACAGGAGTTCTACAGGGAGTCCCGTATGGAATCTTCTATATGTTCATTCTTTTTCACAGCAATGATTACCAAACCTGGGTTTCTTGACATAGTACAGACCAAACATTCCAACAAAGAATCAGCAAACAAGTGTTAAATATCTACTATGTGCCAGGCACTTGACTAGATGCTAGGAATACTAATGCAAAGCTGAAACACTCTGTCCTCAAGGAGCTGACCTTATATTGGAGGAAACAAATTCACAGAGAGATAAACAAAGGATAATTATGAAATAAAGGCATGATGTTTGGAAACATGAAAAATAATCTCTGTTGGTTAATCATATCCAAGAATTCCCCAGAATACAAAATTCAGTATTTGAAATATAATTTAGTCTAACTATAAAGCAAATTATGTACATAAAGAAAGCAAAATCCATGAAGCAAGAAACATAATAGATAGCAGAGAAATATAATATGTTGTTAAATATATAATGAATATGAAGTTAATGTTACATTAAAAGGTTAAAAAAGGGAAATTGCATGAAAACCAAGTGAGGGCTACATTTGCATTGATGTTATGGTCTTTACACAATTTAAATTAAAAATATGCATATATTTATATACATATAAAATATTGTATTACATATAAAGCATACATTATTAGATGCAAATAAGAACTTATGATTTTAAAATTTTTAATTTACCAATGTTCATGTAATTAAACAAACATTTTATTAGGTATCAACTGTATTTGAATCACTATGTTTAGCCATACCACAGGTATTTTTCTCAAGGTCTTGTTCTTAAAACAATTACAACCTGAGAATAGGAGGGTGAGGCTAAACCTGTATATAGAACTATAAGATAAAAAAGAATTTACTAAGTGCAAAGGAGAGGATCAGGCAAAGTGAGATGGGGAAATCAATAAAATTTTTGCAATTTAGGGCCTTAAAGAAGATGGGAGACCTCAAGAGATAGCAATAAGGTAATTGTTGGGATGATGTCACCCCAAGGGACAGTTTTTGCAAAAAAAATAAAAAATAAAAAAAAAACAATAATGATGAATGTTAAAATAGAGACTAGTCTCTCTGACTCTCTGAAAAGAGAGTATGACAGTAGTGCCTCTGAAAAGCAGTAATATTAAATAAAAAATGGAAAGATATATTGGAGTTAGATTTTGAAAGGTGTTATATTAAAATATGTAATGTTTTCTCTTTTTTTATTAATGGGGAAGTATTGAAGATTTATGTATGGACCAGATAAGAGCAAGACACTAAAATTAGAACCCTAAATGGTAAAATTTATAAAACAGGTGCCATATTTTGAAATATTGTTTCCCATCAGAAAGATTACATTATGAATAGGTGGGATTTATATTAGAAATACAGGCTGGTTCAATATTATGAAAACTTATCAACATAATTGGCCAAAGCAATAACAATAAAAACAAAAATCATGTTTTGTATCAGTGGATGAAGAAAATGCCTCTGACAAAATATAATACTCATTCCATAGAAATCAATAGAGCCATTCTTAAAATGATAAGCAGAATCTATTTAAACCCAAGAGAATGGAGATAAACTTGAAGCCTTCCCAATAAGATCAGGAATGAAGCAAGGATGTTCATTATAAATACTATTATTCAATATTGTACTAGAAATACTAGCTATAGTTTTAAGAACATAAAAGAACTTGAAGGAATAAAAGCAAGCCATGAAGAAACAGAATTGTCATTCTTTGCAGATGTTATGGTAGAATACTTAGACAACCCTAGAAAATCAATTTAAAAAACTAGTTGAAACAATTAACAACTTAAACATCAGCCACTTAAAAAGAAAATAAACCATCATCACTTCTATGTGTTACCAACAAAATGCAGCAGCAACATATAGCAAAATAAATTACATTTAAAATAACTGCAAACAATATAAAATACTTAAGAATCTACCTTCCAAAGCACACTCAGGGATTATATGTACACAATCATAAAAATACTTTTCACACAAATAAAGACAGATCTAAACAACAGAAAATAAGAGGTAGAAATGATATTTGTTGACTATTAAAGTTTTGAATTTTTGAATTTTAGTATGTATTATACCATTTTCACTATAACTTTCCTAAGTCCAGGCAATCAAGAACATCCAAAAAAAATCAAGCCAACTTTTAAGGTATAAATGCTCACACTGAAAAGCTAATAATCAATTTATGAGAGACAAAACAAAATGCCTCCAGCACACCTATAAGCATGTAAGCTATAAGCATAGGATGTAGATGTATCTATTGCCATAATACAAGCACCATGGTACCTCTCTACTATACTAAGGGCTACATGTAGAAGCTTCTTTAGAAGATCAGATAATAAAGTACAGGCCTTAAAAACTTAAAAGAGCATCAAACCCAATCTTGTTTTACTTTATGTGCAAAATACCTAATATCCAGGAGACTTCACCAAGCTCACACTGCTGTTTATGACAAAGCTACATGGGCATCCAAATCTCCCAGGTCTCATATCAATATTCTTTGACCTGAACTATATCAATCAATTAAACTAAGTATTGAAGCAACTAGGTGACATAATGGATATAGTATTGAGTTTAGAGTCAGAAGACCTGAGTTCCAATTCATCCTCAAATGCAAATATTTTTGACTTTGGGCAAGTCAGTTGACCTCTGAATACCTCAGTTTCTTTAACTGCAAAATAGGAATCATTAACATTTTAACCTCCCAGAGTTGTTGTGAAGATAAAATGAAATAATATTTATAAAACACTTAACCCGATGTTTGGTATATAATTATTATTAATAATGTCATAATTTTGATAATTATTTGATAAAAGAGCTATCTAATCTTAGTTTTGATAAAATATTTCAAGACATCCTCAAGTCATAATTGAACTAGTCAGATAATAAAATAAAAAGTTATGTGTTAATTTTGATTTATTCTTTTAAAATATAACAACTCTTAGAGAAGTGAAAGGTAACATTCTTAGTACCCAATCTAATGCAATACTGGTGTGACTTCTCCAAAAATTTTGGGATTGTTATACATGAATTGTATTCAGGTTTTATAGATACCACAGGATGTAGCAATTTCTAACAACCAGACAGCAAAATGGATAGAGTACTAGACTTGGGAATCAGGAAGATATGAGTTTAAATTCTCCCTCAAATACTAGATATGTTTATCCTGGACAAGACACGACCTTCGTTTACCTGACATTTATAAAATAGAGATAGTGTCTCTTTTCCAAAGCTGTTATAAGTACCAAAAGAAACACTATATTTAAAGTACTTTGTAAAATTTCAAATACTACATAAATGTTAGATATTATTTTTAATCATTATATCAAAGTCACTTTATGAAATGTTTCATACTTTCATGATGATACAGCTTCTAAAGCATAAATGATCCTTAATTTAATTAATTATTATTATTTTTTTTTGCTGAGGCAATTGGGGTTAAGTGACTTGCCCAGGATCACATAGCCAGGAAGTGATAAGTGTCTGAGACCAGATTTGAACTGAGATCCTCCTGACTTCAGGACTGGTGCTATAACCACCAAGCCACCCAGCTGCCCCACGGTCCTTAATTTTTGATGGAATTTAAGTGAAGGGCAAGAGGGGGGTTACATATATGTTTTAGCCCTAGCTTACCTGAGATCCTATAAGGAACTTCTGAATGTGTTAAGGCTCATAAATGATAACAACCAAAGACATTTCATGTATTTAAAGCAAAATAAATTTCTTAGATTCTGTTTTACCTAGAGTCATTTGTAGAGTATATTAACACCTTGAAATTTAAATGTTATATAAAATCAAATATATAGAGAGAATACATACATGTAACAATGCACTTTAAATTTAACTCCTTCCATCCAAATGAACTGCTTTGGTGTGGACTTCAAAATACTTTTGCTAGATTCACTCTTATCTAAGGTCTATATTTACTTTGCATTCTTTCTGTCTTCCAAATTAAATTAACCTCCCTAATATTTTATTTTATAAGGGCATTGGTTCATTTATGGAGATATAGAATTTAAGTACATACCTCTAGCCTCTAATAATATTTATAAATTTAGAAGGTTAATTGAAAGTTAATGATGTTAAGTAGAAAGAAGTTGAAGACTTGCACTAACTCATTGACTCAGATATTATACTTCAATCCAACTGTTCATAGTGGTTGAAATTCAGTCATATTTCGTATAAATAAGCCTGAATTTAAGAGAAAAGTTTTTATATAGGTGATTTTTTTTTATTAATTTATCTTGTGAAGTAGACTTTGTACCCATATACAAATTGGGCACATAATGAAAAAGAATAAATTTAAATTTACTTTTATATATGTATCAATCATAGACAGGAATCACATGGGTATATAATTTTAAACATGAGATTGTATAATTGAAAAAGCCATTGGTTATTTTTTCAAAGCTCAATGTGATTTGTCAGTTCTAACAAATAAAAATAAAAAGATCTACTTTCAATAGCGCTTTGCCAGTATGCATACATTTATTGCTCGCAACTCTCATCTCAAAGTCACTTTGAATTTGGACATTCAGAATCAAATATATAGCAAACATCCAATCATTTGGTCTCCTATACTAATTGTCCTTAGTATACTTCATCAGAAGACTTCAGGATTATGATTTGGCATTAAAAAGAAATGAGTTTGAATTTTGCTTCAGACCCTTAATAGGTATTTGATTCTGAGTAACTTCAGAACCTGAGCTTCCTCATTTGTAAAATGATGTTTGGATATCATATCCTTAAAAATCCCATCCATCTATAAGCATATGAGCCTATGAGCTTGTGAAAATGGGCATTTAATTACAGAGTAGAGTCATGATAAAGAATTTCCTCTTTCACTTAGTCCAAAAAAATACATAGATAGATAGATAGATAGATAGATAGATAGATAGATAGATAGATAGATAGATTTGGGAGGACAGACCCTCAGGATTTCTGGCCAAAGCAGAAATGATTGCTATTTATATTCTATATGAGTCAGTTAGGACCCAAACAATTACTACATGGGCCTTAGTCTAAGATCTGACAACCAATGAGAATCAGATTGGTTTTGGTTTAAAGCCTGGTCCTAAAGAAAGAATTCTAACAAGTAAACCCCAAGATATTTGGAGAGGATTCCGAGATCCAAAAGAAGTAAAAAATGCTCTTACGAGCATTGTTGGTAAGCGTATCATATGCTATGAGGACAGAGGGAGGAAAGGAAGGAAGGGAGGAAAGGAAGGGAGGAAGGGAGGAAGGAAGGGAGGAATATAAGTTTTTTGAGGACAGTGATTATTTTTTGTTTCTCTGTTTTTTTTGTTCTATCATCAATGCTTAATTCATAGCCTGACAGAGGGTAGATAATAAATACCTATTGATTTAGGGATTAATTTAAGGTCGAAGGGTAAAGAGATCATGACCAGGGAGGTAATGAGTGGGGAAAAGGAGTAATAGAAAGATTTCTAGGTAAAGGTAAAATTTGATTTGGACTTTGAAGAAAAAAATACAATTCCAAATAGTGGTCAGAGGCTTTGGAAGGCTTTCATCTTCAAAATGACATCTCTTTGAAAGGCAAGAGGAGAAATTAAAATCACCTATGTAATTTTATTTGAAGTTTTATATTCTTAACATGACTTATTTACATCAACCAATATATCTGATTTTCCAAATTTCTAAATTTTAGTAAAACTATGTTTGTAGAATACTCTGAAGCCAAATCCTCAAATTAGCAAAATTTATAGAAAATAATTCTCTCTAAAATTCATAATTAGCTCCCCATTTCAAAGTCAAATGTGAGCTTCAAAGGTAATGGGAACATATTTGGCAAGACTTGAGAAAAAGAAAAGATGAAGAAACTGGAATAAAAATGGTAATAAGGACTTACAGAAATTACATATCATTAAGATCCCTCTGGGATATCAAGGTCAAAAGGACCGAAGATATTCACTAATCATAAATGTAAGTCAGAGAGCAGATAGCAGTCACGTTCGAAGACACATTACCCAACCCCCATAGAGTCAGGATTAATTTAGAAAATTTAATGCTCAGTTGAAATAAAAATGTGCTTGTTCACTGAAGTGAGGATGAAGGTGTCTGTAACAATTGTAGATCTGTACTAGAATTATTTAATAAGCAGTCTACTTTGAAGCAATTGGTCTCCTAGGAATGTTATGCCATTTTCCCCTCAATGTGAGTTAAACTTTATTAGAAAAGATCTGTAGCTGTTAATGACAAAGTGTCTACTGCACACTCCTTCCTCCCTCCTCACCTTGATGCAAATTGATCTTGTCATTCTTATACTTGGAAAAAAAAAAAAAAACAACTTTCAATGGCTCCCCACTGCCAATAAAATGAAATCCAAATGCATTACCCTGCTGTAATGTTTGTATTCTTTTATTTTCCTCTATTAGAATGACAATAGGATACACCTAGAAGAAAATATATGTCATATTGAGTCAAAACTAATCAGGGTTTTTCCTAAAAACTTTGGAAATGGTGACATCCTTAGTCCATTGAATAGTTAAATGAAATAAAGTTTACTTCACTATAACAGAGAAAGGCCATTGAAACACACAAACAATAATAATTATTGAGGATAGCTGATTCATGATTGAACTGATTTTGATTCTCCTATGATGATGATGGGCAGGTTTGCAATCAAAACTGCAAGGAAAAATTTGAACTGTTTGAGTGGTGGATGTTTTGGGGCTAAGAAAAGCAGGAAACATCTTGACCAGTTTTAGACAATCACCTGACAATTCTCTAGGGCAATTCTAATACCTTTTACCAAAGAAAGTAAATTAATATAAATGGAGTGGCAATCTAGGATATTGTTTAGCCCACAAATGTCCAAACAAGCTATCTTCTTAGTCTCATAAAATCTGATAATGTTAATCAGCTAAACCTTGAAATTATACAGAGCAACCAGTTAAATTCAATAAGAACTTTTGAAGGTAACTAGATGATACAGTGGATAGAGTAATGAGTTTATTCATCTTCCTGAGTTCAAATCTGACTTCAGAACGTTTAATCTTTGAGTGATCCCAGAAGAGTTATTTAATCCTATTTGCCTTTTCTTCATCCGTTAAAATGACTTGGAGAAGGAAATGGCTAACTATTCCAGTATTTTTGCAAACACCCCCCCCCAAAAAAAAATAGAGTCAACAGGAGTTGGATTCAACTGGGTTAAAAAAAAAAAGAATTTACAAAGCATTAACAAAATGTACTATAATATAATGGACAAAAAGCTTACCTTGAGATAGGAAGACAAATTTAATGTTTGTCTATAACACATTGTGAATATATGACCTTATCTTTCAATGCCCTAGGCCAAAAGGCCATATGCAGTCCATAACACTCCCAAATCCAAACAAGTCAGAGATTAAAATGGAATTGGGAAATGTTTAATGTGATAAATAAAATACAGGAAAACAGATAATGTTACACTTTAAAACTAAGTCGTGTGGCACACAGGCATCCTTATGTACTAATTAGTAGCCCTGGTTTCAATTGAGTTTGAAACTACTTCTATATGAAGAATATAAACTCTAAGAATATAAACCACACAAGATGCCAATCTGAATTAAAAAGAGTTTCCTTATCTGGAAATTCTCTATACCAAAGAAATCACAGGCCTGTTCCTATACTGATGTGCTAAGCTCTATGTTGGATACTGGATTTGACACATTCAATTTAATAAAAAAGGAAATTAAAGTTAAATTAAATAGGAAATTAAAATAGCCAAAATGATAGGAAACAAATTATTTTTCCTACCATCTATAACATTGTTATTGAAAGTTCTTGAGAATTTCACATAAAACTGGGGTGACCTTGCTTAACTACTTTTCAATTCATTAAGAACAAAGTTAATTTTCTTCTCTAATTCTAGAGCAACTTGTCACTTTGTGATATTAATAATCAAGCTTTTGTGTTTCAAATAAGTTTTATATTAATTGCCTTTTGATTTTCATGTAATTACATCACAACTCATGACAGTTGTGCATTACTTTGGTGATTTAAAAAAAATTTATTAGATTAGGTATTTCTCTCTATTCCACAATAGCATCCCTTATACTGATTAAGCCTTTGAATGTTGTATGTCTAGGACAGATTGTTCCAGAATTGGTCCATGAAAGTTCAAGACCATTTGCTAGAGGTCTTCTTTTATTGTTCTTTTTAAAAAGTATATTGGTGATACAAATATGAAGCTCAAATTCAGGTTATCAATTTGTTATTTCCCAATGATGTTACATGCAAGTTTACCACTATATCCTCATATGTATCCTCCCAAAGATTTTTAAAGTCTCTTCATTTGATATCATACACTAACTCTACTTAAATGCCTACTATGTATCTTTCCATTCCTTTTTAGATGATTTGTCATTTAAATTTTTTCTGGGATCATTTCATTATATGATTAGCAGCCATATAGCATCAACAGGAATATACTATATTTTGCTACAGGAAACAGTTTAAAATCATTGAAAGATTCAATGCAATATTATTCATTAAACGCCTATATATAGCACTTACCTAAGTAAAACTAAGGATTAGTTTTGGGCTCTCCAATGAACTGCATAGCATAATCAGACCAATATGTTTTGTTTTCTTTTCTTTTATTTATCTTCTTAGTTTTCCACAATTAATAATTAGACGAAAAACTTTTGCATTACTATGAATTTTTTTCAGGAGGTTCTGGAGATTTGGGGAACCAGGTCCAATTATTATGACATCATGTGTAAGTAGTTACATTTAATAAATTAATAGTATATTTCTTTTTGTTCAGAGTTTTTTTGAGGCCATCTTCCATGACACTGTTGATCTCCTTGTTTTATATCTTTCCTAATGTCAGAGTTCAATGAATTGTTTAACAAAATTATTACTATAATTGTGGAGACCCATATTCTTTGATATATGCTAGAAATATCATGCTTGAGAAGAGACTTCAATGCTGTACTTTGTGAAAGTGCTAGTGAGACAGTTTAAATAAACTGTATAACACATTCTTAATGATGCAAGTAGTGTTTGACAGATGTTAAAAAAATTTGTAAACATATCACAATTAATTCTAGCTTTAAAATACTTTTCTTTTAAAAAAAATTTCAGAAGTCAGTAGGAACAGAAACCAGAAAGTTTTTTATGTTGTTTTTCTTAAAGAATTAAGTATTTTATGGGTCAACAAGGGGGAAAGAATTAACATAAATATTGTACTTACTACACACTAGGTGCTTTACAAATGCCATCTCATTTATGCTCTGCCCCAAACATGCTTTTATTCAGAAACACTTGACCAAGTTAATCTTCCTTTTAAAATCTTATATCTATTTTTTCTTCATTCTTCCTTTTTAGTGTATCATTTCTCTTTTTTTTCCTTCAGTATACTTAGCAAAACACTAGACTAGGAGTTAGGAAATTTGGTTTTTATTACACAGCTATAACACTGGATAACTAACTGTAAATCTGGGGAACTCAAATGCCTCTCAGTTTTGCCATCTGTAAAGTGAGGGTATTTTATCCTCTAGATCTAATATCTCTAAGATCCCTCCTTGTTCTAAAACCTTATCAATGCATCAATATTTCAACAGATTTGAAATCGCATCAATGGGGAAATCAAATCTCTTCAATAGTGCAGAACGCAAACTATAAACACCTTTTCATCTGGTATGACTTTTCTCCCTGTCCTTCCATAAATCCTTCTCAGAGGTTTATCAAATGGTCTCAGAGGTCCCCTTTTGGCTCTCTTAGCTTTATGTTATTGACACAACATATGAGCCTACTATGCCTTAGGCATTGAATCTTATAACTCATCTTAGATCTCTTTATAATGTATTTTATAAGGTTTGTACAAATAATTCACCATTAAGAAATACTACTGTCTGTGTAAGCCCATTATAGATTGTTGTTTCCTTCAAATACTAGGAATTATGATTCATATGAGATTATGTTATTCTATGATTTTAAGCCATATAACATTATCAGGAGAACTCTGGTATTTAAAAGATGAGCTTAATTTGGGGGTGGGGAGGCAGTATCATTGAAAAGTATTTCATGATTTACTAAGTACAATACAACCTGCTGTCTTTTTCCTATTAAATTCTAGAACCAGTTTGTAGATTTTGTATTTTAGATTCTCTATACACTGATGTACCATCTGTATTAGCTGTTTAACCAGTTACATATATGACAATCAAGACAATGAGCATCCTTCATCAACTTTTCCCCCTTATTTGATTTGTTTTGTTTTATTCTGTGTAGATTGGCCACATTTTTGTAAGTTTAGAAGGCTTGGCAATTATTATTATCAGACAAGGACCTTACATTTAGAATATTAGTATTTAAGCCATATGTTCATAGATGAGCTATAAATGATCTGATCCTCTTTTCCCTTTAGTATCAATTTTGCATTGCAGAAATTGAGCAATCTTCCATGACAGAAGGTTATTTGCGATTTGTTTAATGAGCTATATTGGCCAATGAATTTATCACTTTATGACTAGTGTACTAATGAAGAGGTTTTCCAAAGTTCATTAGATCAGTATTAAGAAAGCAGGCAAAGTCTCCATCAGGACCACATTCTAAACCTATAGTAAATCATAGCGTAGTTATACAGATAGCTACCCCCATGTAGCTTATGTTCCCCCATCTAAATTTTACAGGTCCCAGATCACCTTCACATCATGATCAAACATCAGATTGTGAATTTTTGGATGATTGTTTAAAAAATTCTATGACTATATAATAAAAATCCTATGACATATACCAAAAAATAACACATTATATAACATCATATAATGTAATGCATGTTGCATATAACGAAATAAAATGCTAGCAAGTAAAATAATAATTATATTTAAATAAAGTCATTTAATTAATTTTTAAAAGAATGCTTTACCATATGTTCCACTGGTCACATATTTAGCATCTATTCAAGAAGCATCAATGACTCCCTATTACCACTCCTCAATTTGCCATTAAATATATATATATATATATATGAAGAGAGAGAGATAGAAAGAGAGAGAGAGAGAGAAAGAGATATGTCTATATCTATATGTATATAATATGTTATAATAGATTACATATCCTCCTAAAAAATGTCAGGGAATTAGCCTAGGAGAGGGCAAAGTATTCTGAAGTTTGTATTCATAAAAAGTTTTCAAAGCCATCTGATAATGTTCATAGTGACCATTTTATTAATTGGTATAGGTTAGATTAAAATGATGACACCATACTCTTGATTACCATTAATGTACATTATCATAAATAAGAGTTAATGTTTATATAGTAATTTAATTTTTAAGTTTTATGAAGTGTATATATATATATATATATGTATTAGATAGATAGATAGATAGATAGATAGATAGATAGATAGATAGATAGATAGATGGATGGATGATAGATAGATAAAGGCAGGTGCTATTCCCATTTCATAGTTAAGCCAAACCTGGTTCTATCTTATACCATACACTCAATATTAAATCTCAGGGGCACAATCATGATAAGAAAGGTCCCAGGTGGCATAGAAAAGACCAATAAGCTGAAGATCAGGGCATCTGGAGTCCACTATCAAGTCTCCTAGCTGTATAGCTCTAGGTAAATCCCTTCACCTCTGGACCTCTGTCCCCTCATGTGCAAAATGGCAGGCTTAAATGACATGATCTCTCTAATTTCTTCATGTCTAGTATTCTATGATTCCATGCAATAGTTACCTAATGTGTAAACATTAGCCTAGAAGTGATAAGCCAAAATGCTATATGTTTGAGAGAGAAAGATTAATAGAGAGAAATAGAGAGACAGACAGAGGCAGACAGACAGACAGGGAAAGACAGAAAGACAGAGAGAGACAGACAGACAGAGGTAAAGAGAGGCAGAGAGGCAGAGACAGAGGAAAGAAGGAAGGGATGAAGGGAGGGAGGGAGAGAGAAACAGATTGGTGCTAGAGTGATATATAAAACACATATGTATTACAAAATTCTCAATAATCCTAGGTATATGGGTATGCAGAGTATGTAGCAATATCAGAAATGCCATTTTCAACTCTAGAAGATGTTAATATTCCATCAGTGTCTAAATTACTATACTCTATAAAGAGCCACATTAGAGTTTGTAGCATTAGATAATGTTCAATCAGATTATTTGCTCATGAGACAGAAAGCACTCTAAAAATAGACTCACAAAGAATGTCATTTATCTTTTTTGGTTTCTGACATGACAACAGCTCACTGTTATAGTGAAGTTGTTAGGAAGAAACATATGACATCTGAAGTCATTCTTTGCATTAGCTAAACATTCTTTTCCAAAGCACCTGATCTATACTGTGGTACGAAATGCCTCCATTTTTTTTCTTTCACTAAGAGGACATTATTTCATTTGGTTGAAGCAAAATTCCAATAGGGTTAAGGTCACAGGTTTGAGTCCTATCTATGCTGGTTAGTGTGATTCTGTTCCATGGTTTTACTGGAGGCAGCCTTTCCCAAGTCCTTTCCTTTAATTTAAAAAGGGGAAATGAAATATAAGACCTTGGAAAAGTCAAGTCCAATTCATCATCACTACTGAAAAAAAAAAAAAACCCTTCTAAAACAGTGACTCAACAGGGTCATGTTCACCTAGGAAGGGGAATTACATTATAGTTCCTGCTATTTTCAGCATTTAGTAATTCAGTAGAAATATGTGTTACCTGACTCTGGTCAAGTCAACAAGCATTATTAATTGATTACTATGTTCAAGCATTGTGCAAAGTGATGGGCATACAATAAATATAGAAAGAAAAAATACCTCTCTTCAAAGAGCTAAGTTTCAGGGAGTTGAAAAGGGGGCGATGAAGGTCTCCAAAGAGAAAGTCCTGAGAAAGTGTTATGGTGTAACCAAGAGAGGAATGGTTTGGGGCATCTTATTTTGAAAAAAAAATTCAGGGATGGACTAGACAAGGAGAGGGAGATGCCACAGATAGAGTCATTTCTGAGAAAAAATCCAGATGTGGATTGAGCTTCCAGGATGAGGGGTTCTATGTCATGGTAAATAAAGTCCTCTGGCTATGAGTCAGGGGTGCAGCTATAAGGACTCCATTGGTTAATTATACAATATTACTATTCATATTACATTAGACTTTAAGGTTTGAAAAATAATAAGCATACAAATATGCATTATTGTAATTTATTCTAATTTACATATGAGAAAATGAGGCAAATAGAAGTTAAGTCACTTACCAAGAGTTATACAGATAGTGTTTAAGGCAAAATTTGAATTTGGGTTTTTCTGATCCTAATCTAGCACTGCATCCACTTGCTCACATAGCTGTTTACTGATTTTGTATTATTAATACAATACAAATATTATTAATAGAGAAATAAAGCTAGTAAGATATTGAGTGATTACAAAGACAGTAGGACACTGAAAATCTCCTTATCTCAAACCTAAAGGTGCAAATCACTGGCATAAATTAATCTCTACCCTAACTTGGAGAGAGATATGACAGGTATAGTGACATGAAGTCCTTGATAAATGAGGTCCAAAATGGTTGTTGCTATTCCTTTTACTTACCTATTTGTTAAACTGCAGGATTCTAAGGATACAGGGAAGATCACCAAAAAAGAGTCATTTATATTATTAAAAGAGTCCTCACAAAATTTTATAGGTCAAATCTCATCACACTAAACTTTACACTTTCTCTTGTACTCTGCTGCTAATATAAGATTCAGTCTTTGCTATTATTCACACAATATAGTGAATGGAGTTCAATTCTACATATGCGAAATTCTGAGGATTCAAAATTCAAAATTCTCCCTGTGTCTGGGAGAAGGGAGCTGTTATTTTACTGGAATAGGAATTTGTCTTCACCAATGCTTATCAACTGCCATGAGACTCACTGTCTTAGAGGTTAAGTGATTTGCCAATAACTACACAGACCAGTGGCAAAACTTAAAACTTAGCTCTTCCTCTTTCTAAGCTCCCCAATTTATCAAAAATACTTTTCAGTTTCACAACTCATACATTTTGGAGGATATTTTTAAAATAATATTTTATTTTCATTTGCATGTAAAATATTTTAACATTCTTTTTTTTTTTTTAATTTTAAGTTCCAGATTCTCTCCCTGTCTACCCTTCCCCTCGCTGAGACAGTAATCAAATTGATGTTGATATAGGCATATATATATATGTGTGTGTGTGTAAATATATATATATATATATATATATATACATATATATATATATATATATTTACACACACACACACATACACACACATTACCATATTAATCATTTTGTGATAGCAAACACATACCTCCCAAAAGGAAAAAAGAAATGCAAAAAATATTATTCTTTCATCTTCATTCAGACTCCTATCAATATTTTCTCTGGAAGAGGATAGTGTTTTTCATCATAAGCACTTGGGAAATGTCTTGAATCATTGTATAGCTGAGAATAGATTGAGTCATTCACAGTTGAGCATTGCAAAATATTGCTATTGCTATGTTCTAAGTTGTCCTGGTTCAGCTATATTCAGTTATATCAGTTCATTTAAATCTTTCCAGATTTTTATGAAATCATCCTGGCTATCATTTCTTACAACACAATGGTATTACAGTAGATGGGCATCCCTTCAAATTCCAATTCTTAGCCACCATTAAAAGAGCTTCTATAACTACCTTTGTAAAATGGATTAGAGGACAACTTTAAGTCTATGAAAGAACAAAAGGAGAAAAAACATTTTAAAGCATCAAATCGTGTACTGAAATATATAGTATTTTAGTTTAAACAAAGCTTATCATATCCTTGAATCATCATATCAATGATATCAGTAATAAAAAATTCATGAATGATTTAGATTGAGAAACATAGAAAGATAATTTCTCAGACTTCTTACAAATCCAAAATTCATTACATTTATGCCTTAAAAAAAAGTTTTTTAAACTTGAATTAAATCAGTTATTGCTGGTAAGCCTTTTTTTTTTTTAAGTAATCCATTTCTGTATGAGATCAGTAGATTACCTATAAAGGAAATGTGTCAATTCCATTCAATTCCATTTAATTCAATAACCATGTATTAATGGGTTATTATGATCCAGATACTATACTAGGTAGGCTCTGGGAATATAGAGATAAAAATAAAATAGATATTGCTGTCAAGGAGATCACAAAATCATCAAGGGAACTGGATCCAGCATCTCATATGCAATAATGTCAGAAATTGAATTCAGATCTTGCAGAAACCTTTGTCCCTCTAAAGAATTACAATGGAGAGTGTAAAGAAAATGCTATTTCTTAATTCAAGAGATCTCAGCTTAAATCTTAATTGTTAAGCATTACCTATGTAATATTGAACAAGCTAGTTAATCTTCCTGAAACCTGTCGGTTTCTCATCTTTAAAATAAGGAGGTTAGAGGAATAGTTGGTTATTAAAGACCTGTCCAACTTTGGATGGATGATTCTATGATCTAATCTTTTTTTTTTTTTCTTTAATGTCCCATTGGTCTAGTCTATACAATGGGACCTCTCAAAGACTTTGGGGACACAAATACAGAAATGAAAGTATCTCCACTGTCAAGTCAAGCCAATAAGCTTACATTCTAATAGGAGAATGGAACACATATATACATTAATCAACAGAAAATAAATACAAAATAATTTTGTTGAGATCCATAGCAATAGTAGAAGTATTAGGGATGGTACTGTCTCAGACAAGTATCCTGTTTGTTTAAGTTTGAGGTTAAACAAAATAAAGAATTTAAAGATTTCACAAATGGAGGTTTATTTGGCCATAACATAAAAAAAGATTGTTTAACAAATATTCTCCATAATTCAGCTTTCCCAAATGAACTGCGATGTATGTTAAGAAAAGTTTCCCCATGTGGTGAATAAAATTAAGGAACTAAGCATAATAAACTTTCCTACATATTATTTCTTGGCTTTTTTCAGAAGTCATAATAACTTCTGACTTTAAATCTGAGTTTTATTCATAAGAAAGATAGACTGTTTTTATTCTGTAGAGAATGCTTTAGCTCACATAGACTGTTAAGGTTTAGTCACTCAGTTACTGTCTAGAGAAAGGGAATTGTAAAATTTAATACATATTCATTATAATACAAAGCAAAATAGATGAAAAAAGGAATAAAACTATATAAACACTTTATTAATTATGTGTTGAACATCTTTTTAAAATAGTTTTCAGCATTTTTTCAGTATTCCTGGGTCAACTGGCATGAAAAGCAAAGAGTCTTCATCTCATTTGCTTCCTACTGACATTTCAGAACTAATGCGTAATTTTTAAAAATAGAGATTGTTAAAATAATGGATATTCATAAGTTTTTTTCAAAGAATTTATTAGATTCATTCTTTTCTTCTTCCATGGTTGTTCATATTATGTATTCCTCAATAGTAGGAATCACATTCCTGATAACAATTCAAATTTATATTGAATTTAGCCAAGCACTTTTCTTACAACAATTCTATGAAGTTGATAATACAAATATTATTATCCCCATTTTGCAGATGAGAAAACTGAGTTTCTGACAAAATGACTTGTCCATTTTCAAAATCATTATGGTTCTGTGACAGTATCTGAACTCGTTGCTCTTTACCAAAATGCCAGCACTGTTTCTACAATTTCATGCTTTTTATGCAATTTAGAGATGCATTAGAGTTCATATATCCTCATCAAATACTTGTTCAGGATGACAAACCATGCATACATTTGTTTGGTCATAAAAGTAATAGCTGTCCATCTAAAGATTTAAGCATTTTCAGGTGTAGCTTGAAATATATCTATATGTTGTTACATTGATTTCTACAAAATCTAAAAAAAAAAGAGCAGAGAACTATATAATGATACATAAAAAGACAAAATTTCTGACAACCCTGAATGCCTCCATTAGTATGCAAAATAAAATCTTACTCATTTAGAATCCACTAATAAAGAATTTGCCACAGTTTGATTGTAATTTAGGTGGAGTGATTTAACTAGTCGATGAGGAATCTGCCAGACACATTAATAGTATAAACAACACTGAAGAATTGCAGGGACTCAGAGCTATTGTGAGAAAAAAGCTTTATTAAAAATGAAAGTTCTATATAGCTCTGAAGTATTGCTGCTATTGTTGATTAAACTGGCAAAGAGAATTGAACTCTAAAACATTTTAGCTTGATTTCTTTATATAGCAATTGTGATGCTCATTATCAGTGATTCCTATTTATTCTAATAAAGAATATTTCCTAGTCTTTGACCAAGTAGCAAATAATATAAGCCTAATTCAAATCAGCATTGTGATCACATTCTTTCAATAAACCATCATCTTTCCAATTTCTCTGTAATTGTATAATTGTGAAACCTAAATAATATTCCAGTTCCATGACAGGAAATTGAATCACTTTTATTTGAATTCTCAAGAAGAATCTAAGGTACCCAACACTGAGGTCCTTTCTCCAGGTGAATTGTCAGATATTCAAACTCTGCTGCAAAGAACACAATTCAGATGAGCTGGCCACATTTCTAAAGAACTCAAACAAAGTTAGAGCTCACACAGAAGGAGCAATGAAAAGATACTCTCCTGGTCTCTCTGAAGAACTTTGGAATCTATTGTAAGACACAGAGACCTTGGCACAGGAAGATCTACCATGGTTTGCTCACATCAAAGAAGGTGATGTACTCCATGAGCAAAGTAGAATTGTAGTAGCTCAAAAGAAAAGTGAGTACACAAATTTAGAGACATTTCCATTATAAATATTCATATGAATTATTTTGCCCAGTTTGTTGTAATACCTTCTGAGCTTGTATTACTCTGATCAGTCACAGTTGGACACACTGCATCTTGACTGCAACATAATGACATCAATTTGGTCCTCTTTGGGGATGAAGAGCAATGACAACCACATATGCTATCCAATCTGATTAAAATTTAAACTCTTTGAAGACAGGGATCTCCATCTCTAAACATGGTGATTGTCATATAGTAAGCAATTAACAATTTTTTAAAAATGTTGTTATTGACATAAAAGTAATTTTGTTGAATTTCTTGAAAATATTCTATAATGCTGGTGTTTCATTACTTCAACTTCATTTTATTTTATTCACTTCTTCAACAAACATGTATTGAGCATACACTAGATACAAGGAATAATATTGAATTCAAAAATGTCTAAGACATAGTTCCTGCCTTTAATGAACTTAGAATATCATAAGTAAAATATATGTTTATCAATAGAAAATAATGTGTAATAAATGACAAGTAATTGGTATAAACTCTGTACTCTAGAAATAAAGAAAATGAGATAATTGTTTATTAATTGAAATTTTTATGAAAAACCTCCATTTGTTGATCTAGTTATTGGCAGGTCTATTAAATAAAACAAATAAATCCTTTAAAATTGTCATGCAGCATTTACTACAATATTTGAAAAGGAGTCATTCCACTTTGCTCACCTACAATAACTATTTTATTAATCTCTATGCTGAACCACTTCAGAATATTTTATGTACAATTTCAAAAAGTCAAAAATATTTGTCAACAATGGCTATATGAGCTAGTATATTTATATAACTGAAGAAATTATGTGGTATGAAAGGAAAGGTAAGGCATATTGCCTTAATCTTAATAGATGAACAGCTTATTAGTCAATGGAATATGATAGATTTGCATTTAACCAACTGTAACTCCTCAATATTACCATATAAATGGTTTAGAACAAAATGCTAATGACAAGTTCATCAGTTCAAAGCTTGTGTGGGCCATAGTTCATTTGTTCTATGGCAAAAGACTCCACTTCTTGTCCTAACCAGAAAAATTTTTAATTTTCTCTTTCTTTAAGTGGAGAAGAAAAATCCAAAGGGGCGTTTCTATCATAGTGAATCTAACCTACATCCAGAAAAATCAACTTTAAAAGCTTTTTTGACTAAAGTTCTTTAAATGAAAAACCTTGTTCTTCGAATAGATTCCAATTTAACCAATTCCAATTTAAAGGTAGTAAGACACACTGGATTATGCAAAAGGTATAGTTACAATCATCAATGTTTCCATAGATCTGATTCTTTTTCCATTGTACTCTTAAGCCTGTTTTAATAGCAAACAAATTATGCTATTTAAAGGAAGTAAAATATATGCAAACAGGAGATCATCCAAAAACAAACCTTTCTTTAAGCAAACATGAAAAGAAATGCATTCAGCATTCTCCTATCATGCTTATTTTGACACTAAAGTCAAGTAGACAGTGCTTTAGTTGTTCCTTATACTTAGTAAAATCAAAGTAATTCAATCACAATAGAAGTACATCTAATTTGATAAAATGTCCTCTAAATTATTGCTGTAAATTCTACAGTTTTATAAAATCCTATAAACTTTCTGTTCAACTCATCAATTACAGTTTGAAACTGCCATTTCACACAATAGGAAATTAACTCTATATTGGTATCATCATATTTTGTTCTTTTTAACAAAGATGAGTAAAAAATAAGGCAAGTTTAATAGATCTTTTCAAGATAATGTTTGTTGTGCAGAAATAGGATTAGAGAGAGATAAAGAGAGAGAGATAGAGAGACACACAGAGAGACAAAGACAGAGAGAGAAAGAGAGAGGAAGAGAGAGGGCAGGGACAGGGAGAGAGAAAGGAAGAGGGAGAGGGAGAGGGAGAGGGAGAGAGAATGAATGACCTTTCTAGACATGATTTTTCAGTCTTCAGCTTGGTGGAAATTACAAATTATCTTTTTAACATTAGCTACATTTCAGTAAGAATGTATATAATTCTAAAGGAAAACATATCTTCAAAGTTATGATGCCCCCAAATGGCCTATTAACCTCCAAAACCTTCACAGTTA
The DNA here is from genome assembly GCF_048593235.1 of Sminthopsis crassicaudata. Taxonomy (NCBI): domain Eukaryota; kingdom Metazoa; phylum Chordata; class Mammalia; order Dasyuromorphia; family Dasyuridae; genus Sminthopsis; species Sminthopsis crassicaudata. Next base: position 70,928,477 of record NC_133619.1, on the reverse strand, counting down.
ATCAGATGAGTTTTCATTTGAATCTGTTTTATTTGAAGAAATATATTTAAGTAATTAGGAACTATTTTATATGTTCAAATTTAATGCAAAGCATTAAAATATAAGCTTTGAAAAACATATTAACAAAACATGTTTTATTTAGTTCCTACATCTGATAAAGTGTATAACCCTTGAATTTTACTTTAGGAGTTCCACTTCTACATCAGAAATGATGAAACGGTGAATACATCACAAAAATATCTCATCTGGGATGTTATAAACAAGTTTGTCTTTTTGATGCTGAATGTTAGTCTGGATATTTTATCATCTTATGATGAGTGAGTCAAAGATTATATCATTCTTTATTGTCTGTTCTTTCACAGCAGCAACAAAAATACCAAATATCAACACAGAATCAGCTTTGGACACTATTGGTCTAACTTACATCAGCCTACCTTTTCTTTTTATCTGTCATGAAAACATAGACTCTCATACAAAATATAAAATGTTTCTGACATTCGTGACTTTTAAATTCAGGTTCCAAATAACTGCTGAAGGCTATGTTGATTAAGCAAAGACATTTTCTATAAATCTATAGTTTTAGCCAGGAAAGGGTGGGGAAGAAAGTTTCACTGAATTTTATTGAATGTAGAGTATACGGGAGATGCAAACAAACAGAATCGCTTGTGTTAGAATGAATTCCCTAGGATTTTCTCTTTTCTGCAATGTTTGGACATAGCAGGGGAAAGAGAAAAGATTTCTTTAAAAAAAATTCAAATAGATATAAGCCAAGAGAAACAGAAAAGCTACATTGAATAAAAGAAGTAGGGAAAATCATTTAATGATACCGCACTAATTTCAGAGGAGAAATCACTTTAAAGTCCTGGAAATTTATAACCTGCCTTTCATTTTCTGCTTAGTTTAAATTTTAAGCTTAAGGTTTAGGCTTTCCCTATGCATGACTTTGACAAATTTATTGATTCAAATGACAAAAGTCATTACTGGGGACTACAGCTCTATCAAAAGCAAACTATTTGAACATCTTCCTCATGTTCCACTAATACAAACAACAGGAGCTATTCATTCTAAACTCTGTTTAGATGATGGCAATGCTTGTGATCTAAAGCCAGTTTAGATTTGCCATTCTTTTTACTTAGAAGACTTTACCTTTCCTAAGAGTTAAAATAATTGTTACATTCTTTATAAGAGGCTGAAATTACATGTGCCTTTCCAGCAGGTTTCAAAGAACAATTATACATTAAAGAATGATTCCCTAGAAAATTAAAAAGGGGGGATCAGGTGATTTTTCACATTTATGGAGTCATTTTTTTTCACTAAATAACATCCATTTGGATGAGTCATGGATAATCACCATGATCTTTTAACGGGTGAAATTTTATATTGTAAGGAATTCAAGTCAATTCCATCTGTATAAATAAAAGTTTCTAACTCCACACAGTGGATGTTAGGTTATATAGATACATATTAACTTTATTTACATATATTGTGTTCAAAGTTGACATATAAGCTTGTATTATTTTTAAACATCCTATTTCCTTTAAAATATTTTACATATTGTTAAAAAGATAAAAAGATGATTTTATTGTACAGTGTAAACTGTCAATATTATTCAAAATGATACTAAACAAAAGTGACATTTTTTTTCTCAGAAATCATTATATTTGAAAAAGGAATTATAATATGTCTCAAATATAAAACCAACATTTATATTTCGAATACAATAAGATATATATAGACTATTTTGCTTATATATTTATATAAAATTTTAATATAAATTTTATATTTATATAAATTTATATAAAATATATTTACATATTATTTATAATACAAATTATATATAAATATATGAAATTATATATAATGTATAATATAAATGTAAATATTTAATATATATATAATTGGTTTCATATAATCATATATGTATATAATTATATATTATAAAAAATTATAGTAAACATTAAACATTTCTTCAACAAGCATTCATAAAGCATCAAATTGAAATAAGCATGTTTTTTTTCCACCAATAGTAATTTAGGGAAAGCTGCGAAAGATAAGAGAGATTTTAAAAGATTTTCTTTGAAAAAGGGGATATAAATAATGTATATAGGTAATCTAATATTTAATTTTTAAAAAACTGTTAAATTCTAAAATTAAATGGCTTAGTATAATACTTATTTTAAAAATACTTAAGTTCAAAAGTAACAAGTAAATTAAGAAATCCAGTCAAACTGGATCCTAGTTTCAGGTCTATTTTCTAACACCATAGTATGGAACTTTGGTCAAATAAATTTCCCTGAGCTATGATTTTCTAAGCTCTATGTGTATTGGACTAGATAATCTCTAATATCCTCTCCAACTTTATGATTCTATAGTAATAGTTATGTATGTATATATATATATATATGTGTGTATATATATATATATATATATATAATATGTATGTATATCATAAAAATCCAGAATAGAAATATCTACTGAACCTTTTGTCATATATTCACTAATACCAAACTATTAAGATGAAATATCTTATATGGAGAAGATAAGAGAATACCCATGAGAAAAGTAGCTATACGCAATATGGATTTATAAAGAACAAATCATTTCAGACAAATCTGATTGCTTTTTTGATAGAATTATGAAATTAATGGATAAAGGGAATGTACTACAAGTAATATGTTTGAATTTTTATAAAGTATTTAATATAGTACTTCATGAAAACTGACTTGGAAAATGAATTCAAATTGCCTTGGATATGATTATTCTCAGATGGTGTGAAAATCATTTGAAGGACTGTAAACAAGGGGTAATGACAAATGGCAACAGACAGAGCAAGGATGGAGGCAGGAGCTGCCACTGAGGAGAGTTGATTTAGGTCTGGCATTTTAGCATCTTCATTATTGGCATGGAAAATGGAGTAAACAGCCCAGCAATGAAATGTAGAAATGACACCAAATTGCAATGTGCCATAAACATGAGGGCAGTAAAATATTCGGGAGGATGTAGAGGAAACTTATAAAGAGAATAAACAAAAGCCTGTCCATACCAAGAAGTCAGCTATGTGTTAACAAGCATCATTTGCCAAACAGGGTAGCCCAATCAAATAAATAATGCATAATGGAAACAATTTTAAATAAGTATGGACAGTTTTTTATTCACACCTTTATCCTGCCATATCTATAACACTGAAAGAAGCCTAGGGCTGACAGTATGATACCTTTGTTTGATCTATAATGTAGTAACCAAAATAGGGGGACACATTCCATTACAATGTAAAAGGAAGAAGCCTTTCATTATAAGGTCAACTTTAAACTATCTGTGTATGTGTAATGTATCAGCAATTAGAAAACAAAAACCTAATCTGGTTTTTCTCCTGGCACTAGGTATAGAAGACTTAGGTTCCTAACTGTTTCCTCTTAATGCTCCTACCACCCACCCTACTTCAGTTGGTGTGTGTTCAGGGAATGCAAACTAAACAAATCAAGAAGGCAAATCTGCTGCAAATTACTTTTGGATTATCCATGGCACATGCTCCCCTCCTTTCCCACCCTCAATAGTGCAAATCACTGAGTTGATTGTATACACACAGAGAAAGATAAGTAGGGAGACAAATGACTTTCTGGGAAAGATTATACTTTCCTCCATTTATCCTATTCTATCAGACAACCAGACAAATTAGAATGAATTCATGGCATTGTAACACAAATGATAAAGGGGGGAGAAAAAAGGTATCTACTTATGCAAAAGAATTAAATGAGGTAACCCATAGAGTGCATTTGACAACCATGCACAAACCTTCACAGGCAACACCAATTTAAAGGCTGCAAATACTGAGGAGAAAAGAGAGAATACCATTCCTAGGCCATAGAGAACTTTCTACTTCAAATTCCTATGTAGAATAAAATTCAATTAAGAAAAACTATTTTCTGCTCGACTTCACTCTACTATCCTGATAAAGTTTCTAAAAGGAGATACATATCCAACTCTTGATTATCAATGTGAGTGATAGGTGTGGATAATTTTTTTAAAGCATAATATGGATGTAAAATAATCTTAAATTCTCATATACTGCTTCCTACAAAACTTCTAGATTCTAGTATCAACTAATCATTTCTAATCTTTAGTGTTAAAGCTGTATAAAGTAAAATAGTGCAGATATGGAGAATTGTAAAAGGTATCAGAGATTATTCTTCCAACATCTTTATTTTAATGTGGGTAGGTTTTTTTTTGTTTGTTTTGTTTTGTTTTTTGTTTTTTGTTTGTTTGTTTGTTTGTTTTGTTTTGCTTCAGAGTACAGAGAGAGAGAGAGAGTGAGAGAAAGAGAGAGAGAGATAGACAGACAGACAGACAGGGGGGAGGGAGGGAGAGAGAGGGAGCAAATACTGTCTTTCAAGAAATTATCAAAGAAAATTGTTCTTATATCCTAGAACTGGAGAATAAAAAAGAAACTGATCCACCAATCACATCCTGAAAAAAGATTCCATAATAAAAATTATTATGGATATGAAAACCAAATTCCAGTGTTCCTATGTCAAAGAGAAAATATTTCAAACAGCAAGAAAGACATCATTCCAATATTGTAGAGCCATTGTTACAATTACACACAATTTAGCAGCTTCTACATTAAAAGATCAGAGGGCTTGGAATGATATTCCAAAGGAAAAAAGAAGTAATATTACAACCACGAATCATCTACACCATAAAACTGAGTATATTTCTTTGGGCATTTATTTAATAAAGGAGAGGACTTTCAAGCATTCCTGATGAAATGACAAGCACTAAATAATCTGATTTTCAGATATAAGATTCAAGACAAGCATTAAAAAAGGAAAGAATAATTATAAGGAATTCAATAAGATTAAACAGTTTAGATTCCTACATTTAAAAATGATCCTTTTAAGTCCTTTATAATTTTCATTATTATGACAGAAAGGGAAAGAGGATATGGGAGTGAGTTAAATATGATGGGATGAGATCTAAAAAAATAATAAGGAATGAGAAAAATGCATAAACTGGAAGAAAGGAAGAGGAAAAGAGAGAATAGGAGTAAATTAGCTCACGTAAAAGAGGCATAAAAAAGTTTTTACAGTGGAGGGGAAGAGGAAGGAATAGGGAGCATTTGAAGTTTTCTGTTGTTAGAATTGGTTCAAAAGAGAGAATAATATAGACACTCAATTGATCACAGAAGTCTATCTTACCCTATAGGAAATTAGAAAGGTAAGGGAAAGGAATAGTGAAAAAAAGGACAGATGAATTGAAGGAGTCAATAGCAAGAAAGAAAACACTTTTGAGGATGGTCTGGTGAAAAGGGAGAGAGAGAGAGAGAGAGAGATAAAGGCACAAGAAGGAAAATAGGATAAAAGGAAATATATAGAATTACAGCAAGTTTCTCTGAAAGAGGACTCACTGAGTCAAAGTTATAAGAATACAAGACATTCCCCAAAAAATAAATGGTCAAAAGATATGAATAGACAGTTTTTATATGAAATAATTAAAAGATATCTATAGTCACATGAAAAAATGCTCCAAACAATGCAAATGAAAACAACACTGGGGTACTCCACAGACCTACCAGATTGCTTAATATGATATAAAAAGAAAATGACAAATGTGGAATGAGATGTGCAAAAACTGAATGCATTGTTGGTGGAGTTATGAACTGATTCAACTATTCTGGAGAGCAACTTGAAATTTTGCCCAAAGACCTCTTTAACACTTTTAACATTTTGATTAATAATACCGTTAATGATCTGTATGGTAAAGAGATTCAAAAAAGGAAAAAAAATGAATCTATATGTGCAAAAATATTTATAACAGATCTTTTTGTGGTGGGAATGAAAGAGAAATTTTGAGGATGCCAATTATTGGGGAAAGGCTATATAAATAGTATATAATTGAGATGAAATACTATTGAGTTATAAAAAACTATGAATAGGAAATGCTCAGAAAAACCCAGACTTAACATGAATTAATGCCAAATGAAATGAGCAGAACTAGAACACTGTATACAGTGACAGCAATATTGTATGAAGAACAACGGTGAAGTACTTAGCTATTTTCTGCAAAAAAATGATTCTAGACAATTCCAAAGTATTTGTGATGAAAAATGCTATCCACCTCCAGAGAAACAACTGATAGAGACTAAATTCAAATCAAAGGAAACTATTTGAAACATTTTTTTTCTTTTTCTTTTTGCTATGTTTTCATTTATATTGATTATGATATACAAATATCTTCTGCATTACTGTGCATGTATAACTTATATCCAACTGTTTATCTTCTCAATGAAGAAGCGAGAAAAAGAGGGAGGGAGATAATTTTGAACTGAAAATTAAACAAAAAATTAAAATCATATTTATATGTAATTAGGAAAAATTAATATTGAAATAAAGCAAATACAGCTTTTGGAACAACCTGTATATAACAACACAACATTTCCCCATGTACTTTTAAAAAAAATTTGTTTTATAATTTAAAAAACCCCAAAAAACCCTTAAAACCCAGAGTCTAAATACTTAGTTTACATAGTCAGTTATATCTATATCTATATCTATATCTATATATATATGAAGAGATAGTAATCTGTGATTAATTGACATAGGATATTCACAGATAAGTAAATTCCTTCTATTTATGCAAGTTGGAACCTTTCTTAAGCTTATAACATTAGATAACTGCTTAGAGACCTAAAAAATCAAGGCTTTCTTGTCCAAGGTAACATAGGACACAGTTATAAGAGGCAGGACAAGAAAACAGCTTCATTAAACAGCTATTATATGCAAGATGAGACACCCAAAACCTGAATGGTGTCCAACTCAAATAGAAACAGGGGTCATATCCATAAATATCCCTGTCAGTTGCATATTGACTTAGAAAACTGCATCTTAGCATTATCTATGTTCTGTTGCATTTTTGTTTACTTGAATATTTCCTAATTATATTTAAATCTAGGCTACTCTGCACTTGGATGTGGTCTGCTGGTCCATGTTTGATACTTTTATACTATCCCAGAATGCCTTTCTTTTATTTTTAAATAAATTATGACCAAAGTGATATTATAATAATTTTGATAAATTGGATAAATTTTTAGTCACAATAGCAATTAGACAGAAAGGAAAAGACAAACAAACAAATCCTATTATTCCTTTCTATTCAATGGCAATCCCTCAGTTCTCCAACTAGGCTTGAATATCCATAGAAGAGTATAGGGGGAATTGATGAAGCTCATCATCCTATTTCTATAAACCCATAGATAGAAATTGAGATATAAATGATAACTCATATTTATATGCTACTTTAAGGTTTTTTCATGTATCTTCCTCATAATGATCTTGGATAGAGGCGAGTAAAATATGATTATTCCCATTTTAAAGATGAGAAAACTCAGATCCAGAAAAGATAAGTGATTTGCCTTGGTTCACACAACTAATTAATGTGAGAATTAGGAATTAAGACTAGGCCTTTTGATTCAAAGTTATCCCCATTATATTTCAAAGCTTCTATGTTTTTATGCAATTTTAAGAAAAAATATGCAATTACAATTGCTAATGCCTAGAAAAATGTTCTGTAACTAATAATGATAGCCTTTTCATTAGCTTTGTATCCTCCAGAGAACCAATCATAGGACTCAGAAAATAAGAGATTCTATAAATATTTTTTTAATAAATCAGAAATAGTGTACTAAACATCCTCAACTCTGTTGCGTCTCTGTCCTGCCATTCTCACTGCCTACAGCATGAGCAAAGTTAAAGGTTTGTCATTAGGTGGAAATATTTAGACCGAGAGCATAGAGCTGAGGCTGTAATTTTGGCGTGGTAATGCAACTATTTCTATATGGCCTTAGGAAAATTTTCATCTTTCTGCATCCCAGGTTCTTTATCTGAAAAATGAGGATGTTAGGTGAGATAATCTTTCACTTCACTCCTTTAGTTCTCTTAAGCTGAATGACTTTATATCTTCTGGTTCTAAGGGGAATTCAGTTTACTAATCCAAAGTATGCATTCTACAACTACAATTCATCCATTTGGTTCTGTCTAGGGTAGAGAAAGGAAAACCACACAGAAACACACTCACAGATCAAATTAAAGGCTGGAGGGTGAGTGGTCACTATGGTGGATAGGAGAAGTCTTCAGTAAAAACTAAAAGAAATATAAACTCCTTATTTGTATTATTTAGCTTTATGATTGGTCTTTTATTTTCATCATTTACTAGTAAAATTTTTCAAGGACAGAATCTCTTTATAGGCATGAATTCTGCAAAGTGGGAGGTAGACATAACTTCTTATTGCTTCCCAAAAGTAGGGGTAATTAAGCCTATGTTCCTGGACATTTTAAAAAATTCAAATAACTATATTTCAATGTGGCTAGTTTTCTTTATAGTTCTATTATTTAATGTGTGTAAAACACAAATATGAGAAAGGACGCATAGGTTTTATTAGACTGTCAAAGGGGGCCGTGACTCCCCCTCTCAAAAAAGTTAAGAAACTCTGACTTAGAGAAACTGTATTTTATCTTAATTATGTGTCAACTAATCAATAAATATTTATTAAGCACCTATTATGTGTCAAACACTATACTATCTATAACAGCATCTAGAGGAGAAAAGATTTCTTTTTGAGACTGCCCATTTCATGAGCTTTATGGGAACTAGCTCACAAATAAAAACACTAATGGATATTATCCCTTGGTGGTTCAGCTACAAGCCTCCTTTGTAGGTTCCTGATTCATTTATATTCAGTCCCAAGTACCCCATGACTGTACTTTCCTGTAATGTAAGAAGTCTGTATGTGGGCTGGAGTAGAGGGAGAAGGGAGGAAAACAAACATTTCCATGGCAAAACAGATTTTTGTTTATTTGGGTTTTTATGTTGTTATTTCCCTTAACCTTTAAAATGCCAGAAAAGTTTTATGGCAAGAAAATTAAGTGAATAACTTCTACCTATTGTGGATTAAACGAATTTGTCTTGTACAAATATATAGACAAATGTACCAAGTTGATTCTATTTGATAGTTTATCAGCAATGAAATATTCTAGATCACTAGATTTGGAGTCAGAGGACCTAGAATTAATTCTAAATCTACTACATAATAGCTGAGTAGCCCTGAACAAGTCACTTTGTCACTGAGCCTTAATTTATCTAACTGTAAAATGAGGGTGTTAGAGTAAATGACTTGTAAGGTACCTAAAACTTCTAAATCAATAATCCTATAAATAACCCCCTCTAGAGTTTATTTATTTCACTAAGAAAGCCAGATTGAAAATTCAAAAAATTAATTTCTAATAAAAATCAAACATTCTGATAAAAGTTCATAAAAATGACAAAATGAATTTTATTTATTTATTTATTTTTTCCTGAGGCTGGGGTTAAGTGACTTGCCCAGGGTCACAAGGCTAGGAAGTGTTAAATATTTGAGACCAGATTTGAACTTGGGTCCTCCTGAATTCAAGGCTAATGCTCTATCCACTGCGCCACCTAGCTGCCCTTGACAAAATGAATTTTAATGCAAGAATCCACACAAAATGTCTTTTTTAAAAAATAATTCAAGTATGATTCCCTAATGTCAATTTATTTGAGCAGTGATCCCAATTTGTCAAATCTGAACCTGAAATTAATTTCTATAGAACACTACCAAAACAATTGCTCAATAATTAATACTTTTTACTATGAAAAAAGCAAAATGTTACTTTAAAAAATGGTTCTGTTAAATTCAATATGAGGAGGCAGTGTGTAACTTCCACTGGTTCTTGGTAGGAAGTAGGAGACTTGGGTTTGACCCTGATTTTGCCAATTGCTAGATACGTGATTTTGGGAAAGTCAATCTCTTGGCCTCAGGATCCTATCCTCCAAATAAACAGACTTAAATTGTATAATCTCTAAGATTCCTTTCAGGTCAAAATCTATTATTCTATGACAAAAGGAATATTTTTTCCCTAAAGGAACAATAGTATTACATTAGTCCCATAATTTAAATAATATATGCTATGTCCTCACTGCTACTAGCATCACTAAAATCCTAAACATATTAATAGGTGTGTGATTGTGAAAAAGAACTTGTTCTTTTCAGATCCCATGAGGTTGCTTAGGACTTATACAGTGCAAAGTGTAGGAAAAGGAATGGAAGACATGTTTGGGAAGATTTGAAAACCTTCAAGAAAGACTCTGTAGACTTGTAAAACCTTTAAAGGAGCACACACTTCTTGAACTATGAAGTGCATAGAGCTTGGGGGGGGGGGGACAAAGGAGTTTTGTATGTGTGCTAACTAGAACATTTCTTTTTGTCTGCTTGTCTGTTTCTTGACAACTAGCTGCTAAAGGACAGGTATTCAAGAGTGAATATCTACAGGAAAATATTACCCCAAACCCTTCTCGGAAGGTTTTCCGTCTTTTAGAGAAGAAATTGGATGACTTTTAAAATATATGTCTTTTCCTATCATTCATAAATGTGTGTTAACATTAATGTTCTATGACAGATAAATATATATCCTTTATTAGATAGTTATTAGATGATAGATAGAGAGATAATAGAGATAATAAATAGATCATAGAAAGATAAATATATAGATAAGATGATAGATAAATAGATGATAGGCAGGTAGATGGAGGATAACTAGATAGATGAAGAACAGATATATAAATATGTAGATAGATGATAGATAAATACATAGATGACAGACAGACAGATAATAGAGAAATAGCGACTTAGACTCTCACTGAAGATGAAAGGATAGAGTAGTGAGTCAGGAAGATATATTTGGGAGTTCAAAATATTGAGTTAAGAGGCATCATTTTCGTAGGGGGAAGAACATTTGGAATTCAAATTCTGATTCTTCCAATTATTAGCTCTGTGATTTTGAAAAAAAAATTCACTTTATTACAAAGTCTCAATTTTATTCATCTGTCAAATGAAAATAGTCATATTCATACTGCAGACCTCCCACAATGCTATTTCAAGACTCATATTGACATAATGTCTATAAAGTTCTTTATAACTAGAGAATACTATGAAAGTATGAATTATTGCTATAGATTTCTTTTTCTTTTTGTTTTAGCACATAACCAGTGATTTTATTTGTGAAGGGTATTATCAATGGGGAATCTCCCTCTATTAAACAGATCAGCACTTCTCTATAACTTAGAATCTTAAAAAAATTTGAGATAATTCCCCACTTCCAGCCAAGATGGCGGTGTGTAGGCAGACAGCTGCTTGAGCTCCGTGTTTTCTCTCAGGACTTACTTCATGACAAGCCTCGGAGTTAATGCTTGACTGGAAAAGAAACCCGCAAATAATCACCAACAGACGACATCCTTGAAATTCACCAGAGAAGGTCTGTGTTTGCTTGGGGGAGGGTCAAAGAGACTGTGCTCAGATTGAGGGCAGGGAAGCCAGAGTGAGACAGACAGCTCACACAGCTCAGACCAGAGGGGGGGGGGGGGGGTACAATCTCTGCTGTTTCTGAAAAAAATTTTATCCCAGTGTGGATATTCCGTCTTGGCAGCAAGCCAGGAGAAGCAGAGAGGGTGTAAACACCCAAGGTGAAAATTAAAACCCCGGAAAGTTAGCGTCTCTCGGAACCAGGCCATGCCCAACCCGCACCTGGAGTGACTCCGAGTTCTCAGAGCCTCAGAGCACAGACTCAGTGCAGCCATCGCTGAACTGTTAGTGGCTCTCTGCTGCCCTACCCCCAGTCTGTAGAGGAAGCCCATTAACACCATCCAGCCCCATCCCCACAAAAGAGACCAATTGTTTCTCTTGTCAATTTGTTTTCTTTGATTCCCTCTCTGACAAAATGAACAAAAAATTCAAAAGGGCTCTAACCATTGACAGCTTCTGGATGGAGAGAGAGCAGATTTCAAACCCTGAGGAGACTAAAAGCAGACTGTTCCCAGAGGAATCCTCTAAGGAGGATATGATCTACTCCTCAATACATAAGACTCTCATAGAGGAAATCAAAAAGGCTCTCACAAGAGAGCTGGAAGAGAAATGGGAAAAGGAAAGGGAAGCGTGGAAAGAGAGCCTGGAGAAGTTATCCAGAATGGATAAAGAGATCAAATCATTGAGAAACAAGATTAGTGAATTGGAAAAGGTAAACAACTCCAAGGAAAACAGGATTAATGAGCTGGATAAAGAAATCAGCTCTCTAAAAAATAAAATGGAAAAAATGGGAAAAAATTCCATAGAAGAAAAAAACTCACTTAAAAACACAATTGGACAATTACAAAAAGATATTAAAAAAGTGAGTGCAGAAAATACATCATTGAAAATTAGACTCGAACAAGTAGAAATGAATGAATCAAGGAGAAACCAAGAGGTAGTCAAGCAAAACCAGAGAAACGAAACAATTGAATAGAATGTCAAGTACCTTATTAGAAAGACAACAGACCTGGAAAACAGATCCAGGAGAGACAATTTGAGAATAATCGGACTCCCTGAAAAATGTGAGGAAAAAAAGACCTTGGATACGATTTTCAAGGAAATTATCAAAGAGAACTGCCCAGACGTTTTGGAAACAGAGGATAAAGGATAAAATAGACAATGAAAAAATTCATCGATAACCTACTGAAAGGGACCCTAAAATCAAAACGCCAAGAAATATAGTGTCCAAGTTCAAGAACCATCAGACAAAGGAAAAGATATTGGAAGCTGCTAGAAAAAAGAAATTCAGATATGGAGGAACCATAATAAGGATAACCCAGGATCTAGCAGCGTCCACATTAAAAGAACGAAGGGCCTGGAACGTGATATTCCAAAAGGCTAAGGAACTTGGTATGCAGCCAAGAATAACTTACCCAGCAAAAATGAGCATCTTTTTCCAGGGAAGAAGATGGACATTTAACGAAATAAATGAATTCCATCTATTCTTGATGAAAAAACCAGACCTACAGAAAATGTTTGATCTTCAAATACAGAACTCAAGAGATTTCTAAAAAGGTAAAAAGAAATCTTGAGAACTATACTTCTCCCATAAAATATGTAAAGAACATATGTATAATTTGTCCTAGAAACTGGAGGTGGAAAGGAAATTATATCATAAAAAAGTGTAAAGTGGTGGTACTACATCTCATGAAGAGGCAAAGGTAACCTATTATATCTGAGAGAAAGAAAGGAGGGAGATGAACATAGTGTGTATAAATAGACATATTCGATTTATGGTGAAACTTCTTCCACTTCATTGAAAAGTGAGAGGGAAGGAGTAAGCTAAGGAGAAGGGAATACAGAAATTGTGAGGAAAAGGGATAAAATAAGGGGAGGAACTTTAAGGTGGGGGAAAGATACTAAAAAGGGAGGGCTGTGAAAAGCAAGTGGTGTTCACAAGTTTAATACTGGGTAGGGGGGGTAAGAGGGAAGGAAAGGGGAAAAGCATAAGCAGGGGTTAATAGGATGGCAAGCAATAAAGAACTAGTCATTCTAACCATAAATGTGAATGGGGCAAACTTCCTCATAAAGAGGAAGCAGTTAGCAGACTGGATTAAAAGTCAGAATCCTACTATATGTTATTTACAGGAAACACACCTGAAACAGGGTGATACATTCAAACTAAAAATAAAAGGGTGGAGCAGAATCTACTATGCTTCAGGCAAAGCCAAAAAAGCAGGGGTAGCCATCCTCATCTCAGATCAAGCAAAAACAAAATTTGATCTAATTAAAAGAAATAATGAAGGGCATTATATCCTGCTAAAGGGTAGCATCAATAATAAAGCAGTATCAATATTAAACATATATGCACCAAGTGTAGCAGCATCTAAATTCTTAAAAGAGAAATTAAGAGAGCTGCAAGAAGAAATAGAAGCAAAACTATAATAGTGGGAGATCTCAACATTGCACTCTCAGAATTAGATAAATCAAACCACAAAATAAATAAGAAAGAAGTCAAAGAGGTAAATAGAATACTAGAAAAGTTTGATATGATAGATCTTTGGCAAAAGCTAAATGGAGACAGAAAGGGGTATACTTTTTTCTCAGCAGTTCATGGAACCTATACAAAAATTGATCATATACTAGGGCATAAAAACCTCAAAATCAAATGCAGTAAGGCAGAAATAGTAAATGCATCCTTTTCAGACCACAATGCAATCAAAATTACATTTAATAAAAAGCCAGGGGAAAATAGACCAAAAAATAATTGGAAACTAAATAATCTTATACTAAAGAATGATTGGGTAAAACAGCAAATCGTAATAACTTCACCCAAGAAAATTATAATAATGAGACATCATACCAAAATATGTGGGATACAGCCAAAGCAGTAATAAGGGGAAGTTTTATATCTCTATAGGCCTACTTGCATAAAATAGAGAAAGAGAGGGCCAAAGAATTGGGCTTACAACTAAAATTGCTAGAAAAGGAACAAATTAAAAACCCCCAGACAAACGCAAAACTTGAAATTCAAAAAATAAAAGGTGAGATTAATAAAATTGAAAGTAAAAAAACTATTGAATTAATTAATAAAACTAAGAGTTGGTTCTATGAAAAAACCAACAAAATAGACAAACCCTTAGTAAACCTGATTAAAAAAAAGAAAGAAAAAAAGGAAATTGTTAGTCTTGAAAATGAAAAGGGAGAACTCACCACTAATGAAGAGGAAATTAGAACAATAGTTAGGAGCTACTTTGCTCAACTTTATGCCGATAAATTCGATAACTTAAATGAAATGGAAGAATACCTTCAAAAATATAGCTTGCCCAGATTAACAGAGGAAGAAGTAAGTAGTCTAAATAGTCCCATCTCAGAAAAAGAAATAGAACAAGCTATTAACCAACTTCCTAAGAAAAAACCCCCAGGACCAGATGGATTTACATGTGAATTCTACCAAACATTTAAAGAACAACTAACTCCAATGCTATATAAACTATTTGAAAAAATAGGGATTGAAGGAGTCCTACCAAATTCCTTCTATGACACAGACATGGTACTGATACCTAAACCAGGTAGATCGAAAACTGAGAAAGAAAACTATAGACCAATTTCCTTAATGAATGTTGATGCTAAAATCTTAAATAAGATATTAGCAAAAAGACTTCAGAAAATCATCCCCAGGATAATACACTATGACCAAGTGGGATTTATACCAGGAATGCAGGGCTGGTTTAATATTAGGAAAACTATTAGTATAATTGACCATATTAATAATCAAATTAATAAAAATCATATGATCATCTCAATACATGCAGAAACAGCATTTGATAAAATCCAACATCCATTCCTACTAAAAACTCTTGAGAGTATAGGAATAAATGGACTATTCCTTAAAATAATAAGGAGCATATATTTAAAACCTTCAGTAAACATCATATGTAATGGCGATAAACTAGAACCTTTCCCTATAAGATCAGGAGTGAAACAAGGTTGCCCACTATCACCATTACTATTCAATATAGTATTAGAAACTCTAGCCTCTGCAATAAGAGCCGAGAAAGAGATTCAAGGAATTAGAGTAGGAAATGAGGAAATCAAATTATCACTCTTTGCAGATGACATGATGGTATATTTAGAGAATCCCAAAGACTCTGCTAAAAGGTATTAGAAATAATTCAGAATTTTAGCAAAGTTGCAGGATACAAAATAAATCCACATAAATCCTCAGCATTTTTATACATTACCAACACAACCCAACACCAAGAGATACAAAGAGAAATTCCATTCAAAATAATGGTCAATAGTATAAAATATTTGGGAATATATCTACCAAAGGAAAGTCAGGAATCATATGAGCAAAATTACGAAACAGTTGCCACAAAAATAAAGTCAGATTTAAATAATTGGAAAGACATTGAGTGCTCTTGGATAGGCCGAGCGAATATAATTAAGATGACAATACTCCCTAAACTAATCTATTTATTTAGTGCTATACCAATCAGACTCCCAAGAAACTATTTTAATGACCTAGAAAAAATAACAACAGAATTCATATGGAACAACAAAAGGTCGAGAATTTCAAGGGAAGTAATGAAAAAAAAATTAAATGAAGGTGGTCTAGCTGTACCTGATCTAGAATTGTATTATAAAGCAACAGTCATCAAAACCATTTGGTAATGGCTAAGAAATAGACTAGTTGATCAGTGGCATAGGTTAGGTTCACAGGGCAAGATAGTGAATAAAAATAGCAATCTAGTGTTTGACAAACCCAAAGATCCAAAATTTTGGGATAAGAATTCATTATTTGACAAAAACTGCTGGGAAAACTGGAAATTAGTATGGCAGAAACTAGGCATGGACCCACATTTAACACCACATACTAAGATTAGATCAAAATGTGTCCAAGATTTAGGCATAAAGAACAAAATCATAAATAAATTGGAGGAACAGGGGATGGTTTTCCTCTCGGACTTGTGGAGGAGGAAGGAGTTTGTGTCCAAGGGAGAACTAGAGACCATTATTGATCACAAAATAGAAAATTTTGATTACACCAAATTAAAAAGTTTCTGCACAAACAAAACTAATGCAAACAAGATTAGAAGGGAAGTAACAAATTGGGAAAACATTTTTACAGTTAAAGGTTCTGATAAAGGCCTCATCTCCAAAATATACAGAGAATTGACTTTAATTTATAAGAAATCAAGCCATTCTCTAATTGATAAATGGTCAAAGGATATGAACAGACAATTTTCAGATGATGAAATTAAAACTATTTCCACTCATATGAAAGTGTTCCAAATTACTATTGATCAGAGAAATGCAAATTAAAACATCTCTGAGATATCATTACACACCTGTCAGATTGGCTAAGATGACAGGAACAAATAATGATGAATGTTGGAGGGGATGTGGGAAAACTGGGACACTGATACATTGTTGGTGGAGTTGTGAAAGAATCCAACCATTCTGGAGAGCAATCTGGAATTATGCCCAAAAAGTTATCAAAATGTGCATAACCTTTGATGCAGCCATACTACTACTGGGCTTTTATCCCAAGGAAATACTAAAGAAGGGAAAGGGACCTGTATGTGCCAAAATGTTTGTGGCAACCCTTTTCATAGTGGCTAGAAGCTGGAAGATGAATGGATGTCCATCAATTGGAGAATGGTTGGGTAAATTATGGTATATGAATGTTATGGAATATTATTGTTCTGTAAGAAATGACCAGCAGGATGAATACAGAGAGGCTTGGAGACTTACATCAACTGATGCTGAGTGAAACGAGCAGAACTAGGGGATCATTATACACTTCAACAATGATACTGTATGAGGATGTATTCTGATGGAAGTGGATATCTTCAACATAGAGAAGAGCTAATCCAATTCCAATTGATCAATGATGGACAGAATCAGCTACATCCAGAAAAGGAACACTGGGAAATGAGTGTAAACTGTGAGCATTGTTGCTTTG
Organism: Sminthopsis crassicaudata; assembly: GCF_048593235.1. Lineage (NCBI taxonomy): Eukaryota > Metazoa > Chordata > Mammalia > Dasyuromorphia > Dasyuridae > Sminthopsis > Sminthopsis crassicaudata. The sequence goes on along the minus strand of NC_133619.1, from coordinate 70,911,156 downwards.
TTTTGTTTTGTTTTGTTTTTCTTCCCAGATTATTTTTAGCTTCCGAATACAATCCTTCCTTTGCAACAACAACAACAACAAAAATTCGGTTCTGCACATATATATATATGTATGGGAATCCCTGCCATCTAGGGGAGGGGGTGGAGGGAAGGAGGGGAAAAACTCAGAACAGAAGGGAGTACAAGGGATAATGTTGTAAAAAAATTTTTTTACCTATGCATATGTACTGTCAAAGAAAATGTTATAATTATAAAAATTAATAAAAACAAAATAAAATATTTAAAAAAATTTTGAGTAAAGTGACTTGCCTCAATATATGTCAAAGGTAAGACTTGAAACCATTCTTTTTGACTTCAAGGCCAATTCTGGATTCATACTACCATGCTGCTTCTTTGTTGTCATCATTTTTATATTTCAGGGAACTATTATTTCATTTGTGTCTGGTGACACTGAAGGCCCTCTGTAGCAGAGCAGATGGTCTTCATTATTGGTTGTATTAAAAAAAAAAAAATCATCACCTGCTGGCTAGTGCTCTGCTAGTAAGCCCTCTCATACTTAACTAGGCTGGTTCTCTCTAAGTACCAAAATATTTACAGCAGTGGTTTTTGTAGCAGCAAAAAGACTAGGAGCAAATCGGATTGCCTATCATTTGAGAAATGGCTAACTTATTCTTCATTTTCCTCAGCTGCAAAAGGAAGATAATATCTATACCAACTTGCAGGGTTGTTATAAGGATCAAATGAAAGAATAAATGTATGCCTGGAACACAGTAGAAGCTATATAAATACTTATTTTAAGACATACATGTTAGCTAGTTGTAGCAATTGTTGTTGTAGTCAGAGTAGTAGTAGTCGTAGTCATAGTATTACCGTGACTACGACTACTACTACTAGCATTAGGACAATAGAAGTAGTAGTAGTTGAATGTCATATTAAAAGAATTAGATAAATTCCAGTGATTATTATTAACATAATCGTTATTATATAGAGAATAGACTTACATAATATGATATAAATTCAAATAAATAGAGTCATGAAATCAATATGCTCAATTTCTACAAAAATGTAAGTATGATCAAAGACATGATAAGTGCTATACAAATGCTTATTCCCTTCCTTTTCTCCAAACAACAAAAAAAGTGATTGAAAATGCACAAAATTACAAAGAACAAGAATGGAGATTAAAAAAAAAAAAGATATGAATGGATTCCTCCCTCAACTTCTTCGCAAATGGGAGAAGTCCATAAGTGTGGGGGATTTTGATGTTTTTAGACTGTTTTGATCACTTTTGGTGATCTTTTCCTTTTCTTCCTACTTTTCTTTCTAAAGATACTCTTTGTTATGGGGAATACTAACCTTAACTCTAAGGATCTTCTCCTCCCAGATTTGTTTATTTATTTATTTATTTGTTTGTGCTTTTTTTTTTTTTTTTTTTTTTTTTTTTTGACTAGGTGAAAGAGGCCATTCTTTGTCATAAAACTGCTAGATAATCTCAAACACTGAATGGGTATGGCCTCAGTCAAGCTGAGACCTTAAAGACCTTAGCTTAAAAAGGCCAATATTTGAAAGCAGGTCTTGCTGCCTCAGCACATGACCCACTATGTCATATTCAGACTCCAAGCAAATACTTTAAACTCTCAAAAGCTTATTTTCTTCAGCTATATAATGGGGACAAAGATACTCCTGTTATTATTGTTCACTTATTTCAGTCCTGTGCAACTTTTTGTGATCCCATCTGGAATCTAATATCTTTGATAGTAGATATTAGAGTGGTTTGTTATTTCCTTCTGGTTTTATAGATGAGCAAAAAGGCAAACAGAATTAAGTGACTTGCCCAGGATCTAACAGCTAATAATCACTAATCTCACAGGTTGGGGCTTGGATTTGTACTCAGGTCATCCTGACTCTAAGGCCAGCATTCTATCCACTGTTCCACCTGGCTGGTTTACAAAGATACTACTTTATCTTATAATACTATTATAGAAAAATGTTTTTGAAACAATATAATAATTTATCATCATCATAATCATTATTGTGGTTATCATACCAAAAATCTTAAAGTTCTCTGAAGCAATTAAATGGCTCTTTTTTTTTCCCCTTAAACATAAGAAACAACAAGAATTCTAGGAGTCAAAACTGATTCTTTCCCTGAAGCATTCTGACTACTGTTCAAAAGGGAACACCAAGCTTCATTATTTTTGCAAGCCTGAGATGCAATAATGATAAAGATGATGAGCCCACTAAACACTGGAATTTGTCAAGCTTCAAAGAAGGTCTCATTGGAGGACTATTTACAGGGAAGTAAATGACATTTGTCTCTGTGTTACTCTAAGCACCAGAGGCAAGCAGTTATCAGAATAATTGTTATGTGTTATTATTCTCTTCTTATTGAATGGATTTTATTAAGCTTGTTCCTGGGTGGTTTTCTATAGGCCAAATTCTCTCCTGAGATCTTTTTCTGAAGAATTCATAATGGAGGTGAAAACTTTTGACAAATATATTGAAAAAAGTTCTGGAATTCTAATAAAAGAACCACTGTTTAAATAAACTAGAAGAACCTCCAAAGCAATCTAAAGATTCTGAGGTTTAATGAATTGTTCAATCTAATAAACTGCTGAATAGTCATCCTTTTGTGATAGAAACCAAAAGGAGAGAAAAGCAAAGTCTGTGCCATGGCAATAACAACTGTCACCAAATCTCTTTCTAGAAAACTCACCAAATTTTTTAGTTTCAGTTTAAAAGTTATTTCCTTCATGAAGTCTCCCAGATCCACTTGTCAACAATGATGTTTCTCCCTAAAATTAAACATAATCCTCCCGGGTTTTCATTTGTCTCCTCCGTTTAACCACGACAAGATCATTTTGGAGTTTTGTTTCTGGGCTTTTTCTACACCCTTACTATAAGAAACTATGTACTGAAGTAGAAAGGTGGAAAAAGATTTTATTTCAAATCTGGCCTTAGACACTTTCTGGCAATGTGACCCTGAGCAAATCACTTAATTTCTCTTAATTTCAGGTTTTTCTATTTGTAAAATGAGCTAATATATAGGGATGCTGTGAAGAACAAAATGATTACATATGTAAGATGCTTTTTAAAACTTAAGATGTTAAATGTTAGTTATACTTACCATATGTATATGCATTATAAATTATATTCATTTATTATTTGTATGTATATAGTATGTCATAGGATATCTAAAATACATATTATATCATGCTATATTATACATTATATATTATCTACTAATAACCATTATTAACAAAAATTATTAGCAATAAAAGCTCTATCCTCATTGAGGGCACAACTTGGGTCTAATTCGAACTTTATGTTTCCCTCAGCATGAAGCATAATTTTCTTCACACAGTAGGCACATCTTAATGTTTGTGGAAGTTATTAATTCAGTTTCATTTTGAATCCATTGAGTTTCAAGATGAAGTCACCCTGATATACAATGGACATTTATTCAATGGGAAACCACTGCTATTGTCTTTATATGTTAATATTGTGACAGAATTTGGAAGAATATTTAAAGATTTTAAGAAGTGATAGGAACCGATCTGTAAAAGCTGAAACTATTTAGAAATGACAGCTTTTGAGTAGAGCAAAGACAGCTCAGAACTTGGAAACAGCATGAGTTGCTCATAGTTTTAGCAAGACAGAGGAATTGAGAAGGCATAGTGTTATTCTAAGGAGGCAAAGCTGAAAAATTGAGTCCTTCAAGCCATCATTGCAAATGAAAATATAGACTTTTACATGCAAGAAACTAAAAATAGAAATAGAAAAAAATGCTAAAAGCCCTATGTGATGGTAGTATATACCAAGAAACATCAACAAGCCTTTTATATGTGTTTGTCTATTCTGGCTGCACAGTGGTTAGAGTGTTGGGCCTGAAGTCAGGAAAAGTCAAATGAGAGGTTTAAATGAAATCATTTGGTAAGAGCACTTTGAACATCTTAAAGAACAATAAAAAGTGTAAGATATTATCAAATATTATCAAATGAAGGAAGACTTTAAAAGTGCTTGGTACGTTGCATAAAGTAGGTATTTAATATATGTTTATTCTCCCTATCTCCTTTGCTCAACATCATTTTAGTAAAAAAAAAAAAAAAAGAATTCTGATGATATGAATATGATCTAAATCAAATGAAGTAATGGCTGAATCTGAGCTCAAGTTACTTGAGTCTTGTTAAGAATGCTAACTCAAATGACTCCCATAACACATTTATCATTTTATAAAACATGACAGCTTTACATCTTCAAATTAAGTAATTTATAGATGTCAACTGTCTTGTACTAATTTTTCCAATATACAAAATAAGCTTCTGACTTGAATTAATATTAACTCTATTTTACAGAATAGAAATTGAGACATTTGAAGGATCTAAAGAGAACAAGATTAGAAAAGACAAATAGCTTTTAAGTTTAGAAAAGTAAAGGAAACAGTAGATGATTAAGAATAAGGGTGGTAGACATTTATTTGGTAGGAACCTAAACAGTGGCCCCACCAAAAATTCTACATCATTTCACTTAGTCTCAGTAACTACAGTAAAATCTTCATGTTACTTATCTTCACGAGACTTTTATTAAAATCAAATTATTATCAAGAGAAAGAGAAACAGAGACAGCAAAACAGGCAGAGACAAAAGAGAGAGATTGAGACAGAAAAGAAAATGTCAGCTCCAAATTTAAAATATTATAAAACTGTAAGTATTAATATCTTCATCACCTAGCAGAAGATATTGCTCAAAGTAATCCTTATGACATTTCTTGCTGGGATTGATTACTCTAATTGATTATTGGTTTCATTAAAAATAATCATCAAATAATTGGGCTCATAAAGGGCTCATAATACAGTTAAGATCCAAACTAATATTAGTAGATATACTACTAACACATTTTATAATACCTTATAGATTACAAAGCACTATCATGTTTATTTTATTCTCTAATACCTTGACGATGAAAATATTTGTATTCCCATTTTATAGAAGAGAAAGTTGAGGTCCAAACAGGAGAGATGGTTTATCCCCAATCACATAATACTGACCAGAGAAAGGAATCAACACCAGACTTGTCTTTCATCTCTGAGCGCAAAACACTTTATATGACACTATACTGCTTTTAACATATAGATATAGATATTAAGAGATAGATAGATATAGTGCAAGATGTCAAAAGTAGTTAATATATCATTTAATTACTATTCTATATTAAATAATTAAGATGTTATTTTTACTAGACCTAACAATATTTTATTCATCAGTATATTGAAGTGACCATATAGTTTTCCAACTTATTATTGCAATTATAATGCTTTGGTGATGAATGTGTTCTTTTAATTACTTACAACCATGATGAGTTTTACTACAGTATCCTCTGAGGCCATGGAGGCAAGGAACATGTAATGAGATGCCATCAGGTTGCTTGTAACAATTACAGCTGCAGACAGATGATCTCTACTGAATAGGAAAAACATGTCAATCCTCCCTTCTTACTAGCCAAGCTTTTTCTGACAGCATCAGCTTTGGGGCAAGGGCAATGTCAATTAGAATTCTGCTGCCCATTTAAGAAAACATTAATCTCTTTGGTCATTTTCTGTATAGACTAATCAAAATCACTTGGGAAATATTATATTTTCTTACTTTTTAGTAAATAATAAGTTTTTATTTTTAAAATATATGCAAGAATAGCTTTCAACATTCATCCTTGCAAAACCTTGTGTTCCAAAATTTTCTCCCTCTCTTTCCTCACCCTCTCTCCTAGAGAAAAAGCAATCCAGCATATGTTTAAAATGTACAATTATTCTATACAGATTTCTATATTTATTATGCTGCACAAGAAAAATTAGTTCAAACAGGAAAAATGAGAAAAAACAAAAAGCAAATAAACAATAATAAAAAGGTGATAAAACTATGTTGTATTTCATATTCAATCCCAATAGTTCTCTTTCTGAATGCAGATGGTTCTCTTCATCACAAGTCCATTGGAATTGGCTTGAATCACCTCATTGTTGAAAAGAGCCAACACTATCACAGTTCATCATGACATAATCTTCTTGTTGCTGTGTACAACGTTCTCTTGATTCTACTCACTTCACTCAGCATTCGTTCATGTAAGTCTCTTCAGGCCTCTCTGAAATCATCCTGCTGATTGTTTCTTATAGAACAATAATATTCCATTATGTTTATATGCCATAACTGATTCAGCCATTTCCCACCTGAAGAGCATCCACTCAGTTTCTGGTTCCTTGCCATTACAAAAAGGGCTACTAATTTATTATTTTTTTTTTTGCACATGCAGGTACTTTTCCATTTTTTAAGATCTCCTTGGGATACAGACTCAATAGAAACACTACTGGATGCACAGTTTGATAGTCCTTTGAGCATAGTTTCAACTTGTTCTCCAGAATGGTTGTATGAGTTTTCCAACTCATCAACAATATATTAGTGTCCCACTTATCCCACATTCAACTTTTATCATTTTTTCCTTTCATCTTAACTAATATGAAAAATGTATGGTGGAGAGTGATGTTTTAACTTGCATTACTCTGATCAAAATTGATTTAGAGCTTTTTTATACGACTAGAGAAATATTATATTTTCAATGTAAAAAGAAATATCTAGTATTCATAACTTTTAAATTTCCAACTTGTGATTTCTTTCTACATATCATCCAAGTAAGGAAAGTAGTGGGGGAAGAGGGAGGGATAAGATAAGGAAGAAAATTTCACCTTAAACTACTTAACATTTAAGAGAAAAATCTATGGATTTTTAGGACTATAACTGGTGATCCTGTTGACAGCTCAAATAAGTAACCCAATCAAACCTATGCATCAGGTGAAAACATGAATAATAGGTAATGTATATTAGAAATAGCTCTTATATTGAGGATGGATGATTATTTCCATATTAAAGTGAACTGCTGGCAAGGGATTGTGTATCAATGCTCTTAGAGTCATTACTGAGTATTAGGGTACTGTTTTTGTAACCCCAGGATAAATTGATAGCCTGCAATAGATCTAATTGACAGGATGGCTATTTTCAGCTAATGGTTTGTTATATCAATGAACCTCACTTTGGCCTCTATTAAAGACATCAGCATTTACTGCAAAAGAAAATGGAGTTTGAGTATTGAAGGCAGTGAGAATGACTCCAGCAGATTGAGACAGATTTTTAACTAAGTTTAATGCTTTACATGCTACTTTAGTATTTAAAGGTATATGACTATCACTATTTCCAAGGCAACTAACTTAATTCTCACAAACATTATTCTGTCAGACTTAAAAGAATATGAGATATGACAAGACAGTAGACAGAGACTCAGCTCAGAGAAAGGAAGAATTTATTTCATGTTTTGTCTCTGTTGTTATTCTTTGTTATTTTTTTTTGTTTTTAATTGATTCTCTAAGAGGACCAAGGACATCAGAAAGGTGATCAGCAAGGACATCAAGACACAAGTCTTGACTTGTGTGAAATGAAGTGAGACAGCAGCACAAAGTTAGACTCATTCTCTCTTCCAACGGAGTCCAGTGGCAAGACAAGCGTCAAGATGGCACGACGTGATTACCCAGGCTGTAGTGGGTGACCACTGGCCTTTTTAAATTAAGGTCTCTAGGTTTGTCTGAAATAACACCCTTTCAATGATTAAAGGCTAGGTAACAGAACTCTTAAGGCATACTGATAAAGGGACTCAGTTAAGGTAACTCTGGGTAAAGGTAACTTCAGAAAATTCTCCAAGACTCTAACTCTTAGAGAGTCTATGGGTTAGATTAATTTTATTCATTGTGAGTTTCCAAAACCAATGAAAGCCCAGGTGCAGTTAAAAATAAAGATAGAATATAACCATAGGTGGAAATGAGACACGGAGTTAGCTTATCTTTCCATTTTTCTCTGGCTTAGATTCAGAAATCTGTCCTTTGTAAATAAATGCCCTTATCTGCTTTAATGAGTTTGACTTACTATGTATAAAGTAGGAAAGGCCTGATTGTCTCACAAGATTCATTGTTTTGTTTATTCTGCTTAATATAAACCAGTAGTAATTTGACATTTGCATTGCTAATTACCTGCTTTTCAAGTGTGTTGACACTTTTCTAATTCTTTTTTTCTCATTTAAATGGATTTAAACATTTCACCAAATTTCCAATGGGCCAAGTTGGTAAGTAGGAAACAAGGTTCTGTAATGGATAAAGCATTTGTCCTGGGGTCTGAAAGACCTCTGTTCAAATTTGACCTCAGACCAAGGAAATGCTGAATCACGGTAGTATCTTTACCAAGAAAAGCTAAATGGGGTCACAGAAGCTTGAGCTCAACTGAAACAATTCAACAATAACAAACGTGACAAGTTCCCTAATAGAAACTGGCATGCTCTTCTATGTACTATATTAATTATGTAGAATGCAGCATAGCTCATGTTTATGTTCACACTTATGACCAGGGTAAAACTTCAATAAAATACATGAAAGTCCATAAAAGAGCCTTATAATAAATAAACAAATAATCAATATAATCAATAAATCATCAAAAGAATCTATAGTCTGATGAAAGCAGCTTATGCGCTTCTCAGAGACTACTTTGCTAACAAAAGAGAAAAATAATGCTCCTTTCTTCAAAAGGTCTCCAAATCATCAGCTTCTAGGGTAGAACAAGTTCCAGGCTATATCCACAAAGTAAAATAACAATAAAGGATCAAAAGGGATAGAGTTGTCATAGACAAAGCAGATGTTAGGATAGCAAAAATGGAAGCAGGAAGGGACTGCCATATTCACAAATGCTGAGATTGCTTTTTATCCTAAAGTCTATTGTTATCCTATCTCTCCTTGTCTTGTAGTCTCCGACCCCAATCTTCTTCCTCTCCAGGATACCCAGTCCTTCCAACCCCTAATTCTTTCCCAGGCCTCATCTCTTCACTGACACACTTTCCTCCCTTCTCTATCTGGAATCCATGGTCAACCACTTCAGCCCAACAATGTCCTCAACTTAAATCCCTTGTCCATGTATTCTTCTTAGGATGTCACTTTGCCATACCTCAGCCTTGGATTCTGCCATCACACTCTCCTTTTCATGGCTCTGCTTTCATGACTCAAGATTGAGAAAAGCACTGAACTTTGTTGTTTGGGTTCAAATTGTGCTGCATAAACTCAATTAGTACCACACTGTGGCAATACAATACATTGATATCTCCCTAATAAATCAATTCTGTCATTACACAGCTCTTCTAAATCTTTTCAATCTTCTACAAACCTCCCATGGCTCCCTCCCCCCAACTTCTAGCTTGGAACTTTCTCTCATATTTCACACACACACACACACACACACACACACACACACACACACACACACACAGAAAGCCATTTGCTGATAGCATTCTCTTCTCTGCTCCTTATCTCACATTACTTTGATGACTTTCTTCTACTATCACTTCCTTCACTCCTGTCATACATGAAAAAACAGTCCTTCTCCTGGCTAATACTAATCCTTTTACATGAACAAGGAATCTTATTCTATCTTGTCCTCTATGACAGAATGTCCCTTCTATTATTCCCATTCTCCCACTAATCTACAATCTCTCCCTATTTACTGATTTCTTCCTTGCTGCCTACAAACATAGAGATGTCTTTCTCTACCTTAAACCCTTAATTGACCCATCCTATCATTCTCCCTTTCCTGAATAACTCCTTAAAAGATGTCTAAAATCAGTGTTTTGATCTCAGACTTCCTTTCTTCTCACTGTCTTCAAAATTTTCGGCAATCTAACTTCACATTGAAACTGAAAATTCAAATGAAACAACTCTCTGCAAAGTTATCAGGGGTCTCTTATGTGATAAATCAAATGGCCCACCACTGATATTTTTGTCTTCTTGTTTCTGACACTTTCCTCTGTAGTTCTGCTTTTCCCTGCTTCTCAAACTTTCCTGGGAACAGGTAAAGAGTTTCACAGCTCTTACTATGAAAAGAAGGAACAATTAAGGGCTCCAAGGACCCTACAAGGATGAAATCGCTCTGTAAGGGTCAGGGATATATTTCTCTAGACTTAGGGATTCTTCACAGGTCACCCAAGAAAAACATTTCAAATATGTGCATAAGAAGTGTGTTTGTTTAACATATGTTGGATCACTTGCCACCCAAGGAAGGGTGAAAGGAGAGGGGAAAATTAGAACACAAAGTATTGTAAGGGTGAATGTTGAAAATTATCCAAGTATATATTTTGAAAATAAAAAGATTTAATTAAAAAAAAAAAGAAAAAGAAAAGGCCTGTCAAGGCTGGGGGAGGTCTTGTACTATCAGCCCCCTGAATCCCTGTCATCATGTCAAATCTTTCCAGAAGTTCTTCTTGTTCACTTATTGCTCAATATATCTTTTCACAGAACTTTTCCCTCTCAAGTTATTTAAAATTTCAAGTTAGTGGAAGAGGCTTATAAATCAATGTAAAGGAGGTTTGAAGGGCCTTCCTCTTTGATTAGTAGGATTTTATTTTTGCTTATTTGTTTGTGTTTTTTTCCTGAATCAGGAGACCAGGACTTTTCTGAATTAGAAGTCTAGGAGATGACTATGAATCATTAGATAGAATTCCCAATCCCTCTAATTTTGTCCACCTGCATTTTTGATTTCCTTCACAGGATAATTGTACACTATTTCAAAGTCCGATTCTTTTTGTACAGCAAAACAACTGTTTGGACATGTATACATATATTGTATTTAGTTTATACTTTAGCATATTTAACATGTATTGGTCAAACTGCCATCTGGGGGGGGATTAGAACAAAAGGTTTGGGAATTGTCAATGTTGTAAAATTATCCATGCATATATCTGGTAAATAAAAACTATTAAAATAAATTTTAAAAAAGAAGAAGAAGAAGAAGAAGAAACAACTCACCTTAATACCTGGTTATCAAAATAACTAGTTAAGTTGCCAAAGACACAATTCCTGCAGGCTAGGAGGGGCAGCCAACCTTTAGGATCTCATTAACTCTTCTTCTAATTTAGGATAGTATCTGCTCTCACACTTTTTTCTGCCATTTATAAAAGGCAAGATTTATTTTGCTTGTCCAAAGTGCAAAAGTTCCTGGGATATATGGCCTTCTTCCTATATTAAAAATTATTTTAAAGTCAATAAGCAAAAGAATCCTTGCAATAAGATGCCATCCTACTCTAAACCCTGACATATTTCTCTTTTTACCCCATTTAGAAATACATACTATTGAGCAACTGGACCTCAATGTGGTTTTTTCAAGATAAAGTATTACCAAAAGAGTCCTTCCTGACTGATAAGCTTAAATTATCACTTGACTTTCCTCTCTCTCAAAAGCCTCTCTTGCTATTGAATTGACTTTGCTTTTTGCATTATAAATATCTAGCTTTCATGCTATTTAAGCCAGAACTAGCTACCTGGGTAAAGACCTAAAACAGGATCAAAGAAATCCTGGCTTCTTATACCTTCTAAGAAAATAGAATAAACTTCATTCAGGAAGGAAATAGCCACCATTCAGTCTCAAATCTTGGTTTGCCTCCTTTAAAAGGCTAATTTCATTTCTAATTTTTTTCTGTGATATTTTGTTATTGGTTTTGAACCTATTATTTGAAGAAATCAATTTATCCCTTAAATATACACATACATAAACATATACATATATACATACACATACATGTACTTTATATATACACATGTGTAAATAAATATAAAACTTTAAAATATTATGTATGCTCATGTATCTGTACATATATGTGTGTATTTTTTTAAACTCTAAATTCTTCTATTATTATTTAGGATTTCAACTGTCCATTTTCACATCCTTTTCTCTGATACACCTGCCATTATTCTAAAAACTTGTTCAAAATAGAGACTTGGATGATTTTTGTTTGCTTGCTACAGTATCTTGTACATGTGATGAATTGAAATGAATTTTCTTGACCCTTAATCTCTAGTGCATGATTTAAAAAAAGGAAGAAAAAGAAGAAGAAAGAAGAAATAAGGAAGAAAAAGGAAGAAGAAAGAAGAAAGAAGAAGAAGAAGAAGAAGAAGAAGAAGAAGAAGAAGAAGAAGAAGAAGAAAGAAGAAATAAGGAAGAAAAAAGAAGAAAGAAGAAGAAAAAGAAGAAGAAGAAGAAAAAGAAGAAGAAGAAGAAAGAAGAAAGAAGAAGAAGAAAGAAGAAGAAGAAGAAGAAGAAGTAGAAAGAAGAAGAAGAAAGGAGAAGAAAGAAGAAGAAAGGAGAAGAAGAAAGGAGAAGAAGAAGAAGAACAAGAAGAAGAAGAAGAAGAAGAAGAAGAAGAAGAAGAAGAAAAAGAAGAAGAAAGAAGAAGAAAAAGAAAAAGAAAAAGAAGAAAAAGAAGAAAGAAGAAGAAGAAAGAAGAAGAAAAGAAGAAGAAGAAGAAGAAGAAGAAGAAGAAAAAGAAGAAGAAAGAAGAAGAAAAAGAAGAAGAAAGAAGAAGAAAAAGAAAAAGAAAAAGAAGAAAAAGAAGAAAGAAGAAGAAGAAAGAAGAAAAGAAGAAGAAGAAAAGAAGAAGAAGAAGAAGAAGAAGAAGAAGAAGAAGAAGAAGAAGAAGAAGAAGAAGAAGAAGAAGAAGAAGAAGAAGAAGAAGAAGAAGAAGAAGAAGAAGAAGAAGAAGAAGAAGAAGAAGAAGAAGAAGAAGAAGAAGAAGAAGAAGAAGAAATTTGGCACATGTTTTCTGACCTTCGTGAATAGAATTGAGATATATTTAAGTTGAGGGAAGAATGTAGTACAATAAAATGCACAACAGTTCTGGAGTCCTCAGACTTGGGTTTTTAGATGCTAATTCAATATTTTTCTAACTGTTCAATCTTGAGCAAATTACTGAACTGTGCTCAGGATTCTTAATCAATGAAATGAGAGGAGAGTAGATGACTTCTAAAGTGTCTTCTAGATCTAAATGCCATGAGTTTTCCTTATTCTGTATGGGTTCTTATTGTTTAAAATGAATTTCAATGTTTTAAACATCATTTATTCAAGATCTTTGATCAATTTCACTACAGGAAGTAGAGGAATTAAACAGTATTATTGGTATGGCTTACTGTAGTGCATCTTGTATCAGAGACCTCAATCTAACCAATACAGGCTCCAAAAGTCCTTATGTATCTCTACTAAAAATCAATTTGTGTTGAAATTGGTTTCATTTAACTGGCTGATATATATTTTGCTATCCTACTTTTATAGTATACAAGGGGGAGTTCCTTATTTTCACAAACCTGTCAGGTTTATATTTTTTTTCCATAATGTTATCCCACTATTTAGTTAATTAATAGCATTTTATACTACTCTAATAGATTCAATGAGATTGCTCCCTCTAGTAATTCAGATATTTTGGGTGATGCTTGTTTTGTCTTTCCATATATTAATCAAAGGAACTCTACCAAATATGCTGAAGGTCTTCATCTTCTCTTTGCAATAGTAATAAAAATAGTAATAACATCATAATTAATAATTAATTGAGTGGTTCCTTTGATGTGGTAAGATATTGTTCAGGGTTTGTTTTTGTTTTTGTTTTTCCCATGACCCTATGCAGGGTTCTCTTGGGTAGAGATACTGAAATGGTTTCTTTCTTCAGCTCATCTTGTAAATGAGGAAACTGAGGCAAACAGGGTTAAGTAACTTGTTCAGGGTTACACAGCTAGTAAATGTCTGAGGTCATATCTGAACTTAAATTCTCCTTACTCCAGTCCTGGCACTCTATCCACTATACTATCTAGCTGCCCTATGGCAAGTATTTCAGTGGCATATCACAAATGTACATTGTTTATCCCTCGTTCTCAATACATGAACAGTTTTTTTTCCAAACACTCACTCCCCCCCCCATTAATATCCTTAACACTTCCTTTCTTTATAATCCCTTGTTTGTAATTGATCACAGCTAGCTTATACTCTATTCCCTTCTACACTCCTTTTCACTGAAATGGGAGATACTCAACCTCAAATTTTTAAAGAACAAAGATTTACAAACTGGCATAAATAAGATAATAAGTTGTTAATTATTATGTACTGAACACCAAATTAAGCCCTAATGGAGTCCATTCAGTGTTATCTTAAGCAATTCTTGCTTTCCCTCTGGGAATTTATGAAAGAAGGCAAAAAATGGAAGATTGGATAATCTATAAGATCCCCTTCAGCTCTTAGATTCTATAACAGATTTTATATGTTATACAAAATTTTTTCTTCTCTATCCATTTTTCAATTAAATGGAAAAGCCATGTGTGTGTGTGGGGGGGGATGTCAGACATCTAAAGTTTTGTATTTTGCTCAGGTAGGTTATTTGTTAGAACTTTGGTGTGAAAAAAGCCTGAAGAAAATATATTATCAATGGGTCCAGATGGAATAAAAAGGCAAAGAGGAGTTTTGTCTAAGATGGTAGGGCAGAGGTTCTCAAACTACAACCTGCGGGCCAGATGTGGCCTGCTGAGGACATTTAAGCGCCCGCCAGGTCATGGCAAATGGGCTGAGGGGTGGGGACAGAATGTGAGTTTTTGTTTTTACTATAGAGCAGCCCTCCAACAGTCTGAGGGACAGTGAACTGGCCCCCTATTTAAAAAGTTTGAAGACCACAGTAGGGTATCTTTGTCTGTATTATCTGAAGATCAAGAACAAAGTTTATATTTAAAAAGTTTAATGCTTCTTAATTTCTGGGTGCACGTTAGAATCTCATGTATCATTAGATGCTTTCTCTTTTTGGTAATTTCTATCCTGGAAATCCTTTTATAGAAGTCCTTTTATGCAGATTTTCAACTTCTGTTTCCTTTAGTCTCCCACTACACTTTTGGAAGGAATACATAATTTCCTTTTTATGTGATCTGAAAGGTTTTGCCCCCAATAATTATTACAAGGAATCATATGAGGGTTCAAAGCAATAAAATAAGAACATTATGGAATTTTACATTTTAAAAGTTGGCAACTATTACTCCATCACATGGATGTAATAGGTGGTGTTATATAAAAAATGCCTATAGAACATGTGTAAAGAAAATATTCTACAACATTTAAGAATCATCACACCCAGAAAAAAAGTCGCATTCCCCAAGCCTTCCTCATAGATCATTTCATATGAGGAAGTTGAAATTATTCTTGAGCATGCTGGGAAACTCCTACTCTGTCTTGCTAAGGCTGAGTAATAGAAAGTGACTAAACTTTTCAACTTCTGATGGTCTACCAAGTTATCCTGTATCTGACAAGCCATTCTTACTACTTCAATGATGAAGGGAGTGGGGAGGAGGCAATCATCTTATCCAGTCATGAGACCTATTAGAACATAGTTCTGCTGTTCTTTCTCTTCCTATTGTGTCTATTCATTCCTGTTTTTAAATGAAGAATAATGGAGATGGCTACAAAATTTTGAGCCCCAAAGGGTCAGAAAAATTAACTAACTAGAATTCTAAGAGTTAGAATCCATGTCATAGTTTGCCAGAAGCCATACAATGAGAAAGAAAGTTCCAAAGGACCTACCCAGACCAGTTTAGCAGTAGCAGATACATAGTCTCATCAACTGATCAGCCATTGTTACATTTATAGGTAAATTGGGTGGCACAATAGAAAAGTAGAAACTGCATTCATTCCCCAGTGACCAACATGGTATCTTTGTACTTCAGTTCTTACAGTATCTTCAAAATAAATAATCTTCTATAAAAGGTGATCTATGATAATTGGTTAAATGTACCTGGGTTAAACATCGACTTCAAAGAGTGTGAAAGAAGCATAAGAATGAGAATAAGAAAGACAGCAATCTTGATAGTTTCTTTGAGATAGCCACCCCAAATCCCAAAGAAATATATATTCCTTAAACTATATATCCCTTAAATCTCTTAATACAAAGTATATAGTTATTTTTTTTTCAAAAAGGAAAATATAAAAAGAACAAGGCTTGAGTTTTTCTTAATCCCCTACCTAATTCACTGAGCACCCTTGCACCCAAACTTAGTTTGGCTGCCACATTTCCATATTGGTTAGAATCACTAGCTGTCACATTTTTACTAAGAGTAGATTCAACTTGTCAATATTGTTAGCTAAACCAGGACCTTGTAGAACATGCTCCTTAGTTTTCGGTTTTTATGTATGTATGTATTTATTTATTTTTTGTTTGTTTGTTTTTGTTACATTTTGTTTTCCAGCAGGTTTTGGGTAAATTTGTAAAACAAAATATTCTTCTTTCTTCTAGTCTCCTCTTTTGGTCAAAATGACATTTGATAATAAACTTTCTAACTATGTTAAAAATTACTTTGTCTTTTGGATTCTATAGTACTTGATAATCTCAGATTTTTTTAATTATTTTCTTTACCCTTAAACCATTACCGTGTATCTTTGTTAGTTTGTTGAAAACAGATTCACTAGATTACCCATTTGGTTCACGCAATAATTCTTAGAATGTCTCTATTGTGTACAAAGCATTGGGTAAATTCTAAGCATGAAAGAACTATAAAACAAAATTAAACAGAATTTTTGCAGAATTCTAGAATATATCAGTTCCAAGTATATAGTGAAAGTGATACCTTGGATTTCTTCTTTTAAAGACTACCTGTTCACTTATACTGAGCATTTATCTGCTGGAGAACTGTTATCATTCTTACATATTTGAATCATTTATTACATATCCATGTCTAGAATTTTCTCCCTCACCTGTCACCTGATTCCTTTCAAATCCCAGATAAAACTCAACTTTCTATGAGACCTTTATTTATTGCCCTTAATGTTAGTGACTTCTTTCCATGATTATCTCCAATTTATTAAGTTATAATTTATTTACACGTAGCTGTTTCAATGTTGTCTTCCCTATTAGATTTTGAGCTCCTAAGAATCTATCAGAATATCAGGCCCAGAAGACGGACATGAGTTCGACTGAAATTTGAACAGGATGAGGAAATGGACCCAGATTGCTTTTGAGAAACTGTGCAGTGCTTTTACTGATCCCAATCTTCTCCCTGAGACAAAGGACCTTTTCTTTTAGCAGCAATATTTTTCAGGTGCCATCATATTGTTGTGGACCTTGGAATACTACAAACTTTAAGAACTAAAGTTTTAGGTCTCCCAGTAAGCAAAGGAAAGGTATATGGTATGTATATACCAACCAAGAATTATACAGAAGAATTGATTTTAAAAATGTCACTGGAGAGAAGTATGAACATTAAAGGATATGTGTTGTCATACAGGAAGAACAAGAAACAACTGATGTAAAGCCCACTTGATCCATTAGTAATCTTGCAATGTCAAAAATAGTTCGCATAAGATGAAGCAGACAGTTTCAGTTACACAAAATTGACAAGCATAAAATCAATACAGTTAAATTATAAGGGAAATATTAACTCAGAAAAATGTTTCTGGAAGGATTATAGTCAATACAAAGTCAATAAGCATTTATTTAAAAAGTCAATAAGTATTTATTAAGCTCCTACTATATTCCAAGCACTGTATCTGGAGATACAAAGAAAGGCAAAAGGCAATCCTTGTTCAGGAACTCACAATCTAATGGGGAAGACATTATTGAAACAGCTATGTATAAACAAATTATAAACTCTGTGGATTATATATCCAATGAAATTTATAGTCTGTGAAATAGGTATTATATATGTATATATACCCAATTAGTTTTTCATGTATGAGTAGCAAGTACTATATCTATTATGTTTTAGAGGTATGAAAACTGCATCTCAGGGACTTCTTGATAATAATAGTTAGCAACATTGGAGAAGAAATTCAAATCCACATCTCTAGATTTTCTTTTCTAAACTGTCAGTATAGAAAGCACTGTTTTCTAGATTCTCAGTCTGGAATACACACTTTTCCAGACTCTTTTAAAGAGTCTAGAAAAAAAAAAATTTTCTGGATTCTCAGCTCAGACTCTCAGTCTAGAAAAAAAAACATTTTTTTTACTAGATGGTCAGTCTAGAAAGTACTCTTTTCTAGACTCTTCTGGAGTGTCCTCTAGACTTTCTAGAAAACAGCACCATCTAAAGGAGTTCTTTCTAGATGACCAACAGCAGTGAAAATGATAATTTGTAGACTGGGAGCCCAGAAAATAGTCCAGGAAAAGGAATGTTTTCTAGACTGAGAATTTAGAAGAGAATGCTTTCTAAACTGGCAGTCCAGAAAAAGAGTGTTCTAGAGGACTGGAGGTCTAGAATAGAGTCTAATTTAAATTCAGCAAATGCTTATGAAGTATGTAGTATAACCAACTTACTACATTAAATTCCAGGGTGGCAAATGCATAGAGAAAGAGAGACAGAGACAGAAAGACAGAGAGAGAGAGAGAGAGAGAGAGAGAGAGAGAGAGAGAGAGAGAGAGAGAGAGAGAGAGAGAGAGAGAGAGAGAGAGAGAGATTCCTTTTCCTTAAGGATTTGACATTCAAAATAAATTGTAAGTTTTTAGAGGGCAGGGACTGGCTTTTGTTTTCTTTTGCATCACTATAGCTTAGCACAGTACTAGGCACATAATATGTACTTCATAAATGTTTAGTGATTATTGACTAATTTCAGACTACACATTAAATAAAGACAAATCCAAGTAAGATGGAAAATAGCGACAAAACTAAAAGAATTAGGAAAGTTTTCATTAGAAAGGGACATATAAGTGTTCTAGATTCTACAAAAGTACAAGCAAGAAGGGAGTATGTTCCAAACATGATACACAGTCTATTTCAATGTACATAAGTGAAAAAGGGAATTAAGCATCAGTTTTGCTGGAATACAGGGTATAGTGAAAGATAATAAAAGGAAGTAAATTTTGAGACATGAGTTGGAGCTAAATTATAAAATATTTTAAAAGTCCAGGTAAGCAGTATTTGTCCTAACAGTGGTCCTGAGCTATGAGTCAAAAGGAAGATACTCATGTAATTTTGTAACTTGCTCACAGTCACATGGATAGCAAATAGAAATGCCAGGAATTGTACTTGGGCTGTCTGCTCTCAATATTACAACTCAGACAAAAAGTATAAAGATAAAAACCTATTCACATGTCAGAATAAGAAAGAAAAGTACCTATTGACTAAAGATGTGGCAAGCGAGACCAGAGATAACACTTTTTTAGGGGAGGGGTGTGTACAGAAATAGCTGCCCTCGGTTTGACATTAAATATAAGGGTATGATGATTTATTTCCAAATGAAATAAGAAAGATAAAAAAAAATTCAAAGTGCTTTTTTTAAAGATACCAAGTGCTAAGCACATAATTTGTGTGTATAGGGGTATGTGGGTATATTTTACTAGTCTTGCAAATAAGCACTAAAATTTTATCAGCCCTCCCCCAGGATATGCTTAGGTAGCAAGATGAATTAAATCAGCATTCTTCCTGAATAGCCTGGCATATATTGCTACTCATACATGTCTACTTTCAATATATTTATTGCAATGAAGATAATATGTATTATACATGCGTACATATAATACACATAGCTCAATCACTAAAACACTTTGAGATTTTGATAACATTTTTCCCTCTACACAAACATATACACATATATGTGTATGAATATATATAGCATCTCTGTATGTGTATATGAGTGTATGATATGATGCCTGATGTGTTTTTAGTGATTGAGATATGTGAAGATATAAATACAGCATAAAACTAAGTACATTATTTTTTGTACCATAAATGGAAAGAAATATAACTAAGAAGAATGTTTTTTCTGACAAATGGTTCTGTTAGTGGCCTTTCTGTCTTTTTAATTTTTTTCCTATTTGATGCATTTTTTTTTTGGTTTTCAATTTCTCCCAAATATCAATATGCCTTATGATAACACAGGCTGATATTTGTGAAGCACTTGGTGGTTTATAAAAGCCATTGCCCACAATAGCTCTGTGTGTCAGTTCATTCAACTGTCCTTGTCTTCATTTTACTGATGAGGAGACTGATACCTCAAGAGGTTAATGACTTGCCCATGGTGTCATAAAGCTAGCAAGCCTTTTGATTTGCTTTTGCTATGCCACAAATCTCTTAACTGAAGGAAATATACACCTTATTCCTGGGGCTCTGAAAATACCTTTTTATCAAATTTGATTGAATTTGTGACATGATTTCATATGTTTCCCTCCTTCTCTTTTTCTCTGACACTCTATACTCAGAAAGCAGAAAGTCATATTATGATAAGATTCTGGGATAGTTCTGTTCGAGCAGCCCAGAATTAGTTTCTCCAAATGTGGTAGCATCAATTCCCTGTGAAAGTTAGTACAATCAACAACCTTCAGACTGAATTTCAAAAGGCAAATTTCTATAAATTCAGAGTATTTTTGTAAGAGATACAGCAGTGATATTTGGAAGATAATATAGCCAAATCTGAGTTGGCAGGAATTTCCCAACTCTCCCTTAATTAAAAGGGTAGGAAGTTTTTTTTGTCTTTGTTTTTGTTTTGTTTTTATTATTAGTGTTTCTGTTCTTGTTATTTTCCCCAATCTGCTTCTGGTTTATCTGTTTCTTCCCAATTTGATATCCTTTTCCTCCCATTCTACAATAGCAGCTAGAGCACCTCTTTTATGGGTCAAGAAGCTACTGGCTTCTCTGCTAATGTAATGCTGAACATGACCCAGTCCACAAGAAAGAAAACAGCTCACTGCTTGCATTTTCTCTTCCATTAGCAAATGAAAACCTGAAACTAGGGGCCATTTAACAAGTCACCTTACTAATGGGTTAACACTTGCCACTCAAAGGGAAAAGAAGTGTAGGCACAAAACCCGCAAAGGAAATATGCTTAGATGTTTTTCGTTAATTTATTTTGTTAAAAAGAAGACAAAAGCTTTGCAAAATAATTGCCCTAGGAGGAACCCATGGGCCAGAGGCCAGTTTCTCTTTTAGAATCATAAAAACAACTAATATCCCCTTAAGGAGTGCCAAGTCAATCAATCATAATTTCTAGTGGTATTCTGATTTCACTTTAAGATGGCAGTGTGTTTAAATCTAGACTAATTAATGTCAAATATTAACAAAATGACCTTTATTTCTCCCTCTTTTCACCTACGGGAGGAAAAACTTAAATAACAGGCAATAAACAAAACCTTTCACTAGTTTTTGAAAGATGCCAAGTGTTGATTTTATTTTGCTAACTATCAGTTCCAATTATAAACATAACCTTAATTTTGGAGATAGCTACATCTGAAACCTAAATGGCCAACTCATCAATCATTTACTTTTTCTTATATGGAAAGCAAAATTTTAAGTGACTTCAATAATTAATTTTTGCTTTTTATGTTATAAAAACAATTAGAGATCAAAAAATTCTGCCCAGTTTATTAACCTTTCAAAGTATTGCTTATGTGCCAAAATTTTATGCAAATGAAAAGTATCCAATGATCTGTAGATTTTATCTTCTAATTTTCTTTTAAAATATGTTCCCTTTTTCTGGATTTTTAAAAAAAATAATTAAGTAATTAATGTGTTTGTTTATTTATTTATTTATTTATTTATTTATTATTAATTTTATAAATTTTTGACAGTACACATGTATAGGTAATTTTTTACAACATTAACCCTTATACTCCCTTCTGTTCCAAAATTTTCCCCTCCTTCCCTTCACCCCACCCCTCCCTCAATGGAGGCATCCCCATACATATTAAATATGTTATAGTATATCCTAGATACACTATATATGTGCCGAACCGAATTTTGTTGTTGTTGTTGCAGAGGAAGAATTGGATTCGGAAGGTAAAAATAATCTGGGGAGAAAAACAAAAAATGCTAACAGTTTACACTCATTTCCCAGTGTTCCTTTTCTGGTTGTAGCTGATTCTATCCATCATTGATCAATTAGAATTGGATTAGATCTTCTCTATGTTGAAGATATCCACTTCCATCAGAATACATCCTCATTCAGTATTATTGTTGAAGTGTATAATGATCTCCTGGTTCTGCTCGTTTCACCCTATTTTACCCCTTTTTCTCACAATTTCTATATTCCCTTCTCCTTAGCTTACTCCTTCCCTCTCACTTTTCAATGAAGTGGAAGAAGTTTCACCATAAATCGAATATGTCTATTGATATACACTATGTTCATCTCCCTCCTTACTTTCTCTCAGATATAATAGGTTACCTTTGCCTCTTCATGAGATGTAGTACCACCACTTTATCCTTTTTTATGATATAATTTCCTTTCCACCTCTAGTTTCTAGGACAAATTATATATGTGTTTTTTACATATGTTTATGGGAGAAGTATAGTTCTCAAGATTTATTTTTACCTTTTTAGAAATCTCTTGAGTTCTACATTTGAAGATCAAACATTTTGTGTAGATCTGGTTTTTTCATCAAGAATAGATGGAATTCATTTATTTTGTTAAATGTCCATCTTCTTCCCTGGAAAATGATGCTCATTTTTGCTGGGTAAGTTATTTTTGGCTGCATACCAAGTTCCTTAGACTTTCGGAATATCATATTCCAGGCCCTTCGTTCTTTTAATATGGACGCTGCTAAATCCTGGGTTATCCTTATTGTGGCTCCTCCATATCTGAATTGATTTTTTCTAGCAGCTTCCAATATTTTTTCCTTTGTCTGATGGTTTTTGAACTTGGCCACTATATTTCTTGGCGTTTTGTTTAGGGTCCCTTTTAGTAGGTGATCGATGAATTTTTTCAATGTCTATTTTACCCTCTGTTTCCAAAACGTCTGGGCAGTTCTCTTTGATAATTCCTTGGAAAATAGTGTCCCAGTTCTTTTTTTCCTCACATTTTTCAGGGATTCCAATTATTCTCAAATTGTCTCTCCTGGATCTGTTTTCCAGGTCTGTTGTCTTCCAATAAGGTACTTGACATTCTTTTCAGTTGTTTCATTTTTCTGGTTTTGCTTGACTACTTCTTGGTTTCTCCTTGAGTCATTCATTTCTACTTGTTTGAGTCTAATTTTCAATGATGTATTTTCTTTGCTCACTTTTTTTATATCTTTTTGTAATTACTTCTCCAGGCTCTCTTGCCAAGCTTCCCTTTCCTTTTTCCATTTCTCTTCTATCTCTCTTGTGCTCTCACAAGATAGATTTCCTCTATGAGAATCTTATGTATAGAGGAATAGATCATATCCTCCTTAGGGGATTCCTCTGGAGACAATCTGCTTTTAGTCTCCGTTTGAAGTCTGCTCTCTCTCCATACAAAAGCTGTCAATGGTTAGAGCCCTCTTAAATTTTTTGTTCATTTTGTCAGAGCAGGAATCGAAGAAAACAAATTGACAAGAGAAACAATTGGTCTGTTTTTTTGGGGGGATGGGGGCTGGATGGTGTTACCAGGCTTTCTCTACAGACTGCAGGAGACAGCAGTGAGGCACTAGCAGGACAGCAATGGCTGCACTGCGTCTGCTCTCTGAGGCTCTAAGAACATGCTGATTCACTCTGGGTGGGGATGGGAGTGGCCAAGTCCCCAGAGACACTAGATTTCCAGGATTTTATTCTTCACCTCTGGTGTTTATACCGTCTCTGCTGCTCCTGGCTTGCTGCCAAGATGGAAAATTCACACTGGGGTAAAAGTTTTTTCTCAGAAACAGAAGAGATCGTACCCCTCCCCACTCCAGTCTGAACTGTGTGAGCTGCCTGCCTAGCTCTCACTGCCTGCCTAGCTCTCGCTGCCTGCCTAGCTCTCGCTGCCTGCCCTCAGTCTGTGCGCAGTCTGCTGGTGCCTTCCCCCGAGCAAACACAGACCTTCTCTGGTGAATTTCAAAGATGTCTTCTGTTGGTGATTATTTGTGGGTTTCTTTTCCGGTCAAGCATTAATTCTGAGGCTTGTCATGAAGTAGGTCCTGAGAGAAAATGCAGAGCTCAAGCAGCTCTCTGCCTCCATGCAGCCATCTTGGCCAGAAGTCCTAATTTTCTGGATTTTGGATTTAAAGCAAACTTGTTCCATTCTTATCTATTTGAAGAAATGCTTTGGAAAAACTCTCTGAGAACCATCTGCACACAGAAAAAGGACTTTGGGGACTGAATGTGGATCACACTCTAGTATTTAGTATTTTCACCATTCTGTTATTATTTGCTTGCTTGTTTTTTTTAATTCTCATTTTTCCCCTTTGTCATCTGATTTTTCTTGGGCAGCATGATAAATGTAGAAATATGTTTAGAAGAATACCACGTGTTTAACCTATAGTAAATTACTTGCTATCTGGGGGGAGGGGGGAAAGAGAGATAAACATTTGGAGCAAAAGATTTTACAATGGTGAATACTGAAATGTATCTTTCCATGTATTTTGAAAAATAAAAAAGCTATTATATAAAAAAAGCTCTTTCCTCTGTATTTTTCATTATTGGGAGTTTAATTCAGTTAATCACAGCTGAATTGAATTTCTGCATCACAGCATACACATAAAATTATATTTAAACTATAATAATTAAAAAGAATATAATCTGGCTCATGAGCTAGTGAAGAGCAGGATGCTTTAGGGATAGACACCAGATAAAAAAATTTTAGATAGGTAAGAGATTGGATGTACATTCTCACTATATCTGACATGAGACAGTTTTCCTGAAGCCTTTGAAGATATTGCAACTAGTAGTGCACTGCTGAAGAAGAAACTCTTCTCCACAATCCTTGCTACTCAATTCTTACGTATTATCTACTTCAATTCTGCTTTCTCAAGTAACATTAGATTTAATAACAACAATAATAATAGCACACTTTATAATTTTCAAGTGCTCTATAAATATCTCACAACCCTGGAAGATTTATCCCCATTTTACAGAAGAAAAAATGGAAACAAAGAGCAATTAAGTGACTTGATTGATGAGAATCACCTAAGTGTTTGAGGCTTGATTTAGACTCACATCCTCCTTATTTCAGATCCAAAGTAATTTCTTATATCATATACCCACCTTTTCAATGGACTACAAATTATTCTTCTTAATTGACAACACTTCCCTTCATATCAAATCTCTTATATTATGATTTTACCTTTTAAAATCTCTTGCTTTTTTTTAAATATCATCACAGGTACCTCCTCTACAGAAAACCTTTGCTGGTCCTCCAAGCTGTTTGTGCCTTCCTCTCTGATCTACCTTTCAGTTAGCCGATAGCTGTATTTTATGTACTGTAACTATTAATATACATGCTATTTCCCTCACTAGATTGTAAACACCTTGAGGGCAAAAGCTGCCTTTTACCTCTTTTTGTATCCCTAGTGCTTAGCACAGATGCTGATATATAGTAAGTGCTTAATAGGTGCTTGATTAATTATTTGATTGAAGATACAGATTTTGAGAGGAGCTCTGGGTAAGAAACCCATTGGAGCAACTAACTCTTCATCAGTTTTGTAAATGATGCCTTTTCAAAGTGCCCTTCTGTTTTCCCTTTCTCTTACCTCTTTTTACCCTTTGGTCAGGATATTATGATAACTCTTTTCTCACATGGTCCTATTTTCAGATGGTTTTCAATGTATCTCAACTAAAATAAGGCTTAACATAACTGAGGAATTACCTGGGGGAAGGGGACAAGAAGGTTTGCTTTTTGATAGCAGAATATTAGAGGTAAAAATGCTTCCATGACCTGTTTTTAACTATTTTATTTTGATTAATTGATCAATATTTTATTGATATTCTTTGTTTTCTACATCACCATGTTATACCATTGATCACCCTCTTTCATTCCTCCCAGAGAGTGGTACCATAAGATGGACATTATTTTTTGGAGGTGGAAAAAAAAGGTCAGCTCAATGGATGGATATATTGAAAAGGTCAGAAAACTTTTGTAATATGGAATACCCATGAACCTTCCACCGCCATAAAGGGACATTTGAAGTGTTTTCTCATATTTTTATTTCAATATTTTTTGATTGTAGTTATTTTGTTACATTTATTTTTGCTGTTAGTGTTATTGTTTTGTTGTTTTATTTTTTCTCATTTACATCTTTATAAGTATTATGTATATTGTTTTATTGATTTTTATTACTTCTTTGCATTAATTTATATAGATCTCTCTATGTTTCTTTGTATTCATTAAACACATATGATGGGATATTACTGTAATATCCCATCATATGAATTGCCATAGTGTGTTAGCTTTTCCCTAATTGATGGATATTAACTTGGGTTCTATTCTTAGCTATCACAAAAAAGTACCATTCCAAATATTATAGAGTACATGGACACTTTCCCCCTTATCAATAGGTATAAACTCAGTATTAGAGTCTCTGGTTCCATGAACAAAGACATTTTAGTCACTTTATTTGCATAATTTCAAATTGCTTTCCAAAATGACTGTGCCATTTTGCAGTTCTATCAACACTGTGTTAGTGTGCCTATCTCTTCATAATCCTTCAGCATTGTTGCTATTTTTGTCACTCTGTGACCTAAAGACATAATAGTTATATAAGGACAAAAAGGGAACCTGAATTTTGTCTCTGACCCATATCCCCTAAATAGGCTCCCTACTCATAAGGCCAGTTCTGTGTGCCATGAGAAATTCCATGGAGTTGAGGAAAAGTATGGTGGTAACAAATCATTTTAACAGGAGTATCATATCTGAGTCTAATTCCTATTCTCTATAACAACTTTTCAAAAATGTACAGCATCTGTGACATCTCCTTTACCCTTCTATTCTACAGGATGAATATACCCCCAATGACATTCACATGGTCCACAGATCCTTACCATTTGTATCATTATACTCCAAATTACTCTAGTTTGTTATTATGTATCTTAAAAGTTGGGAACAATAAGTGAATGCTAGGCCATACAAGAGCATGCATTTTAGCATCTCTCATGCCAAATTTCTATATGTGCTTTCCTATAAACTGATTTTTGTAGAGGTAAAAGAAAAATAAGATATGAATCTAATAGTTTGAGACTAAGAGAATAAAATGCATTAAGTAGAGAAATATATTTGAATTATTCATTTCTTGGTTTTCTTCAATCATGTCATAAATTGCCATGAATTCTGCAAAGGTAGAGGAAAGGCACAGAATGTAAACTGGGCTTAATTGTCAATGCTGTTGAACTTTGTTATAATATTGATGAATTGAGCATTCAGGAAGTTCCCTGGTTTAAGTTCTGCCAACATTTGGATGCATGACCTTGAACCATTCATTTAACTATTCAGGATCTTCATCTCCTCATTTGTAAAAGTAGCTCCCCTATCTCACAGAGGTGGCCGGAAAAGCTAAATTAAAAAGACAAATTGTTCTAAATGCCAAGATACTAAGGCAAAAGGTGCCTTATAAATCTTTAATGGAGAAGTCAAAGGTCTATGAGGTACTGTTATCCCACTCAAGCAATTAAAAATCTAACCTATCTGGAAAGTATGGGGAATGACTCTCACAGTATTTCTTTCATTAACCATTGCCAGTAGGTTATAATATCTGTGCTCTTGCATTCCTTGTCTCTCAGCAAACCAACCTCCTTCCTTTTCTTTTTATTAATTGTTTCCTCCTCTCCCCAGTTATCTAACCCTGCCCATCTCCTACTCTTTTATTCTCATCAACTTGTTCTCCTCCACTGCCCCCTGCCCCAATTTGTGCCAAGCTTCTCATTATGAATGATGTTAGATTGCTGACCCTGTGGGGGTTGGTTCCATGCCAACAGATGTGCCCTAGAGGTTGATGTGCCCACAGAAGCAAAGCTACTACTGCTGCCGCTGCCTGCACTGAGGTGCAAAGAGAATTGGAGGCTATCCAACAGAGGGTCACTCTACTGATAACAGATAAGCATTTAGAGAAATTGGCTAAGTGGTTAACTAACAAGAAAAAGGATCCAGGTAGGGTTTTCCCAGGGCCTACAAATCATCTGCATTGCTTATCAAGGCAACTACTTCCAATTCATTCTGGTGAATAACATACCAAAAAAATAAGATTCATGTCCAAATCTTTATTCCAACTGTTATAATTAAGCTCAGAAAAAAGGAAGTTAAACAAAACCCCCAAGGGAAAAGCAAATCCCTTGAAAAGAAAGAACCAGGTTTTTGGAAAAAGTCAATTCAAACTCAATCTTTTATTTGCTCCACTTTGAAATAAGACAGAAGATGGAAAATTGTTTTTGCAAATGGCATTTATATAAATTAAATGTCTTATCTCTCTAATATCTATATTCCCTTTGTGGCTTCCTTAACCAGCACTTAGCTAATTTCCGAATGGTTTATCTTGGTCTGCCAACCTCCTACTTTCATTCACTTCCAATGAATCAGTTCTTAATTTCAGTTGTGTAAGTCACTGTTTTTATGACCAGAGAAGTAATCTCACCAAAGCTGATTCCTGCCCCCACCTCAGATTCTTATACACTAGGCTGACAGTATTTTATGCCTATAAAACTTTGCACTGAATTCCACGACTCTGTTCTGTCTCCAATCTACTGTGTACACTGCCACCAGATTTGTAGTCCTAAAATATCATTTTCATTCCAATACCTATATCTGAGCAAAACTGAACTGTCTTTCCATTTCTCATAAGAAGAAGTCAAATCCCCAAGTATGAACTCAGCTATAATCAGATAGGCATCTTCACTGCCACTGAATCAAGTGTTTTACTTATTTAACCTCCCACTGTTGGAAGAATCTTCCCCTCCTTGCTTTGCTTCTTATTCTTAGCCTCCTAAAATTCTGCCCATCCTTCAGACCCAACTCAAATCCCACTTCTTCTAATAAAGCCTTTCCTGGCTCCCCAAGACAGATATCATTTCTTCCGTCTCAAAAGTCTTGAAGGAAATACTGTCATCACTAATCTGTCATTCCTCCTTTATTGCTTTAGATTGTTCATTACCTATTTGCTTCTTTATTCCCCAAATATGCTGAGGGCATCTTGAGAATCATGGTAATATTTTTCATACATTTAACATTTTTGTAGCAGTGACTAGAACATAATAGCTACTAAGGAAATATTTAATTCAATACTTAACATGAATTTACAACCCTCTTTTGTTGCATTATGCTGGAGTCAAAATAGTGGAATGGGTAAAATTTGGAACATGACATCTATTTCTTTACTTAATTTTGGAGGCAGCTAGGGTTAAATGATTTGCCCAGGGTCACATAGCTAGTAAGTTCCAAAGGTTGGATTTGAATTCAGGTCCTTGGGACTCCAGAGCTAATGTTCTATCCATTGTGTCATCCAGCTACACCTTATCACATTTATTTTTCATGATCTTCCTAACTTTGATAAATCTTCCCTACCATGCCCTCTAGCTGGGCTCTAGCTAACCAGGGCCATTCACTATACCATCCCTATTCCTAACTAGGAAAGAAAATGACAAGTTGTAATTATAAGGAACAAATGGTTAACACTACAATTCTTTTGTGCAAAAAACAATGCTAGCATGTTCATCATAAGCAGTATGTTATATATATTTTATAATAAACAGAAGATGAAGAAATTGAAAGAATGGACCTTTTTAGTCTTTACTGTTTTAAAAAAGAAACAAAAACAAAGTGAAACTGTTCCTATAGAATTAATTTTTCTAATGAATAGAAAAATAATTTATTATACTCATACACTAATCTTGCCTCTGAAACCCCCTCAATTTTAGGTGATTTTTAATGTTTAATATTTTATTTATCAATATTTTGTATATCATTTATTTTTTATATTTTAAATTTTTTACATTTAGAGCATTCTAAAATTTTATATAATATTTTTTTCTTTTAAAAATTACTTCTCTATACTTTATGGAATTCAATTTAAGTTTCACTACCTGTATAGTAACTTTGCTTTATTATATATTGATTGTTACTTTAAAAATGGCATTTATAACTTACAAATCTACCTTCTATCTAACAAATATGTAATAGCCTGAATTTTAAAGTAAACTCTTCAAGGAAAGGGCTCTTAACAGAAGTGGAGAAGTGGGAAAGGAAGCAAGAATGGAGGATATGTAAAGAGGTAAGGAAAAAAAGAAAGAGAAAGGAGGAGAAAAAGAAGAGGAAGAAAGAAAGGATCTTCATTTCTTAATAAAAACTAATTTTTCAGCTCTGTTATGGATACAAATACCTATTAAACAATTAAAAGTATTGACTTAAATTGGCAATTTTATGTCAAACAAGATTTTTTATACAACTAACATCAATTTTCCATTTTTATGATGACATGTCCAACCTTTAAGTTGTGATGTAACTGATTTAAAAAAAAATCAGTCATTTTCATTCTCCTCTTATTCCCCCAAAGTGAGAAGGGGGAGGTATGGGAAAAATGAATTGCTTTAAAAATCTTCAAGAAAAAACTGTAAATATAAAATGTATTTAACTACAAAGACATGATATTTCATTTACTTAAAATGCTCACTTTTAAAATCAAAAGAGTGGCTCCCTGCCAGTATACTTAGTCTCATCCTGAAAAGGACACATACAAGAGTATCCTTCACTTCCTTTTTTTTTTTTTTTTTTTTTTTGAATGCAGGTGCTTGTTATTTAAGCGATAGTGAATAAATAACCTTTATGCATTTAATTCCCCTGAGCAAAGGATGTCAAAAAAAAAAAAAAAAAAAAAAAACATGGAATGAAATGGGCTTGCTATTTGGATCTTGTCTAATTAAGGTTGAGATAAGACTATAAAACTCATTACACTCACCATTTAAGCCAAATTTAAATACCCCATTTCCCAGAGGTGCAAAAGAATTGTTCACATCTGTTCTGTATTCTAATAGATCCATTTTTAATATAAATGAATTTGCACTAGGGGCATTTTGGAGATTTTGAGTTTGATATTTTTTAAATAGCTCAGTAAGCTATTTTGATTTCTTAAAAATTTAAAAAAAAATATGAGCTTGAATTGTTAGCCATTGCTGAACATCAGTCATTAATTAATAGTGATCAGCTATTAATCAGTTCTTTGCAAACTTTAAAGCACTATACGAATGTGCTGTTATTAACACTACCATGAACAATAATGATAGAGCATAGAGGTTTGGATGTACTCATCAGAGCTAGCTCTCATGCAGGCACACTTGGCTTCAAGTTCCACTTTCAACAAAATCTAGCTGAGTGAGTGAAGGTAATGTACTCAGCCCTCTAAGCAAATACTCTAAGACTAAGTAGGAGGCATCAATTCCTATTGACAGGATAAATTTCATCATGTGGATTTCACTATATCAAATCAAAACAACAACAAAAAACAGATTGATGATAACAATAAATCTCTCTGTCTCTGTTTCTGTCTCTGTCTCTGTCTCTCTGTCTCTGTCTCTGTCTCTCTCTCTCTCTCTCTCTCTCTCTCTCTCTCTCTCTCTCTCTCTCTCTCTCTCTTTCTCTCTCTCTCTCTCACACACACACACATACACACACAGAGAGATTCTCACTCTTGCCTTCCCTTCTCTCTCTCTTCCTTTCATTTTTTCCTTAATCTTCTCATCCTTCCTTATGTCTAATATGTATTGAATTCAAAATGTGATGGACTCTTATTACATTTATTTCATTATAGAATTATACTCATGTATTTGGAGAGAGAAAAATTTAATCCCACTGTTAGTTAAAATGTGTACTATGAATAATTATGTAGAGATGTAGGTTTAAACATCATGGAGATCTTTACATATCTAAAATGTGATTCCCCCAAAGCAGCATGAGTTACCTCAATTGATAATTATAAATCATATATTATTTCACCAAATAGGAGGAAATTTTCTTTTTTTTCCACTCCAGTTGTCAATTGAGTCAATGGCTCTCATTTTCTTTTAAATAAAAATATCTTGAAAAGAAATTACCCAAAGTGCCAAATTATTCACTTAAAAGCCTATTATTGACACACACAAAATAATATATGAATTGCACATAACAATCTGACATTTTTCAAAAAATTATCAAGCTTCTAAAAAATCTGTTGACTCACAGACTCTTCTTTGACTCCAAAGACATTCCATCGTATTCAAATCCAATTTCTTATGCTCTCCAAATGACCTCAAAAGAAAAGGCAATTATCTGCCCAAAGTAACTTTCCTGAGTTTGTCCTTAAATACTTGTATAAAAAATCCAAAAGAAAATGAATATACAAGATAGATAAGAAAAAAATTCAACCCCTAATTTTATGTTAATGCCTCTTTTCATGGCTGCCATGTTTTGAGAGATATTTTCTATTTGATCCAAAAAACTGAAATGCTATAAGTGTACAGAATATGTGGCAGACACTTACTGAGTGACCCTGGATAGTGCCTTAGTTTCTTCATCTGTAAAATGAGTTGGAGGAAAAACTTCCAAACTATTCCATTATCTTTGCTAGAAAACTACAAAAAGAGTCATGAAAAGTCAGATATAACTGAAAAAAAAAAAAGATAAAACAAAATAAATGCACATAGGAATATAAGGCATATTGAAGGAAGATTGAACATTCTAAAAATAACATTTAAGAATATTGAAACCTGAAATGTAAATTTAATTTGTCTTTCTGAATTTTGTTAAACTATAAAATATGACCATTGAACCTTTTTGTTTGATGTTCATGTGGATTATCTAATATTATTTGAATTTAGTTTTATGTAGCTAGAAATTTATCTAATCTCCCAGAAAAACTTATTGTAGAGGAAGGTTGACCTCAAAGATGGTCTAGTGAAGTCAGATGATTACAAAGAATGCTTAGATCCTAGCCAGTGCTTGTTTATGGTTCTCTTCTTTAGATCTACCCACAGTTTGTGTTTTGAGTTTTCCCAAATAGACTGAAACTGATACACATTTCAAACTGCCCTTCTTTTGGAAAGTACCAACTGTTTTGTGATCCAATCAGGCAAATTTGTTAATACTTTTGTCTGAACCCCATATAAGGTGACCTTAGAAACATTTTAGGATAGAACTACCCCTTCTTTCCAGCTTTTCTTTCTACCAAACTACTTGATAAACTTCTTTCTAAACTATTTCAGATTTTCAGATTTGGTTTTTAGGAACAACATTCACAATGATAACAAAGCTTAATTAACCCTTGTTTTGTTTGAGATGCTTGACATGAAATCATAAATTGTTGGAGATGGAAAGGATTTTAGACACACTATACTCCAAATGCCTTATTTTATATATAAGCAAATGGATCAAACAAATGAACAAATAGAGGATCAGATTGTTAACTGCTTGACTCAAAGTCACGTAGCTAGCCAATGTCAAGAACTAGGCTAGAACTCCGATCTCCCATAAAGACAGTAGGACACAGTAGGATATAGCATTGGTGCTTTGACTTTCTGGCTGGTAGGATAGAATACTAAGTTCCAGAGGACTAAGTCTATAAGCTGATAGTCTTTTTTGCTGTTGTTCAGTCGGTCTGAATTTTTGTGACCTTTTAGACCATGGCATGCCAATACTGTCCATGAGGTTTTCTTGGCAAAGATACTGGAGAGATTTGCCATTTCCTTCTTTAGTAGATAAAAGAAAATAGAAGTTAAGTGATTTGTCCAAATGATCTGAAAGGAATCACACAATTATCGCAGATTGAACTATTACCCACTATCCTAGGGTATCATTAATTCATCAATGAATCAAAAATCCCAAGCAAAACATTAAGAAAAAAATGTTTTCAATGATGTCACATCCCCAAAACATATAAGCTTGCAGGAATTAAAGTTTTCAAAAAATAGAGACCTAACTGAAGAGATAAAAATCCTATGGCCACAGAGTGAAGTACATATCTTCCTCATTGCTCTGTCTACTACTTGAAGAGTAACAATGATCCTTTAAGCAATAAAAAAATCAGTTATTTTATCTACCTGGGGAGTACTCCATAGAAAATTACTATAAATGCATACCAGAAGTATAGTTATTTGGACCAGGACCAACAGAGATTTCTCCATGAATTCAATTGAAAAACTGAGAAAACAACTATTACAACTATAATAAAATTTAAAGATATTCCGGGAATTATTGTTGTCTTTTAGTGTAATATATCAAGAATATATGATTATATAAAAAATAGGAAGGAAAAATTAGATATCTTACTTGTTAAGACTATTTATTACTTTACTGGCATGACTTTTGAGCATTCAATATTATCAGTGGTCTTAGGAGTTGCATCATTTCTCTGGCATTAGTTCTTGACATAATCTTTGCTCTCTTCTTTCTCCTTCACTAGCTCCTTATCTTTTTTCTGATCCCTTAATGATAATGTTTGGCCACCCATCTCTCATCTTGTTCTCTTCTTTCTCTATGCACTTGTACTTGGTTATGTTATTCATTCCTCTAGTTACAAATATTGACAAGTTAGAAATTTATTTTTTTACCATAAAGCTACCTGTTAGTTTTCTTCCTAAGAGCTATGTTTATTGCTGCTTAAAGAACATGTCTACATAGATCTCACACCTCAAACTCAATATGCCCAAAAGAAAAAAAATATTTTCTTTTTTTCTAAGCCTGCCTGCTATATTGATTCTTTAAAACTTGGTTTCTACATTTATCCTTTCCTGTTCCCCACCCTGCATAAAATTTTTAATAACCAGATTCTTCTTACTCATTACTTCTTACATCTATCCACTTTCTTCCTGTTACCACCACCCTAATATTAGCTCTTATTTCCATCCAATCTATTTTTAAGAGATATTTGAAATATCTCTTAAAGAATTTTTAGACCTTATTCTCCCTTCCTTCAAAAATAATATTCACAAATCTGATAACTTCTGATACATTAAAATTTGTAAAGAAATGTTCAGAATTCTTCAATGAGTCTCTATTGTTTTCTAAATAAAATTCAAAGAGCCTGGGATTCATAGCTCTTCACAGTACTTGTTCAATTTTCTCTTAGATTCTGAATTTCTCTCTATGTCCTTGGGATGCTATAAAAGTGAACTGGCTGATACTACTTTCTTTCTTCCTCTTCCTATATGGTTCTTTAAGACATCTCCTCTCCCAAAAATATACTATCCCATTTCCCCTCAACTTAATAAAACCATCACCATACATGTGTTCTTCAGAAGAACATACTGCAAAATATGAAATAATTTTAGAAAAAAATTTATCAAGCTAATTTGGTAGAGAACAGGTGTGGCTCTCTCCCTAAATACTAGAAGATTTATATTATATGTGATTTTTGACAAAGGTTCTCCACACAGGAACCCCATGTGCCTCAGGTATACAATTAAGCAATTTTAAAGTCTTAAAGCAAGGTAGAATGAGATCTATGAATAAGGCAAAACAGACATTTGGAGTGGTCCACTCAGTAGTTCCTAAATGTGGCAACTCAAAATAACTATTTGGGTAGATTCAGGACTAAATGAACTAGAAATTTTTGTAGCCATCTCTGGCACTCCCAGAGAGTTACTGGGATCAAGCAAAATTTGAGGTATGGACAACTTTTGATCACATAAAGTTGAACAGGATATATATATGTGTGTGTGTGTGTGTGTGTGTGTGTATGTACATACATACATACACACACATATATAATTTTGCCCATACAGTATAATAAATTGTTTCTTACCACACTTTGAGTTCTCTCAAATGTCACTTTTCCTAAGGTCCTTTCAGTGACTTTCCTAGTGGACAATAAACTTTTCTCCTTTCCACATTGCTGAGAAGTTTGTATTTCTACTATAAACCTGATAAATGTATATGGATTATATTAACACAAACACATTCACCCTGCAATACTGTAATTTCCATAAAACCAAGAAATACATTTAATCAATGTTTCTCTATCAGAATTCATCACAATGTTTTGCCTAAATGAGTTCAATGAATAATTTTATTGAATACATTCATATTAGTTTTTATCCATCTTCACATACTTCTCCCCCTTGTGACCAATGACATACATTTTTGGGAAAGTAAAGAAGGGTTATGATGTCATTTGTTAACATAGAACTGTAAGATGTTAACCAGCTCTTTGCAACCTGATAATTTGACCTCATTAGCTGAGAAGTCTGACCAACAGAGTTGGGCCATTCAGATAGGGACAAAGTTTAAAGTGAGGCCATTTGGAGTAGAGGAATAACTGCATAATCATTTGCAGAAGAAGACATAAATGAGCTGCAATAGAAAAACCTGAAGAATTTAAATGCTTGCTACCATTCTTTTGATTCTATCCAATAAATGATGGAGAGAAAATTAAAAGTATAAATAGTTTTCATTTACATGCATTTCTGAGCTGATGTTTGAAATACTACATTTACTACAAGGCTAAGATCATTTGCGATACTTCAATGATAAATGGAAACCCAACATGCAATAAAACACTTAAAAAAGCATTTAATGAGCACATGATTAAATCACATTGTAATTGCTTGAATTTTTTAAAAAATTAGTAGCTCCTGCAGTGTTTCTGATGAAAATATCAGCTACATCATCATTATTATCATTGTTCAAAGATCATTAACTTCTTAATAAACTAGCTGGCAACAAGTCAATAAGAATTATTAAATACCTACTATGTGCTAGACATTGTGCTAAATAATAGGGATACAAAGAAAGGCTAAAGCAATCAATTCCTTCTAAGAGTTTATAAGATAACTTGGGGAGATAGATAGCAAGCAAACCATATATAAAATAAATTAGAAATAATCTCAATGGCAATACACTAGTATTAAGGGGAATCAGGAAAAGACATCTTATAGAGGCAGAATTTTGTCAGAATCTTAAAAGAATTGTTGGGAAGGGAAATACTTTCAGACCTGGAGGACAGGCAGTAAAAATACATAGAATCAAGAAATGCAGCATAGTGTTTAAGGGACAGAAAGGAAGCTAGTAGCTTTGGATTAAAAAGAGAGAGAGAAAGAAAGAGAAAGAGAGAGAGAGAGAGAGAGAGAGAGAGAGAGAGAGAGAGAGAGAGAGAGAGAGAGAGAGAGAGAGAGAGAGGACAGAGAGAAAGAGAAAGACAGACAGAGAGAGAGAGAGAAAGAGAAAAGAAGAAGAAGAAGAAGAAGAAGAAGAAGAAGAAGAAGAAGAAGAAGAAGAAGAAGAAGAAGAAGAAAAGAGGTATGATGTCAATACTATGGTATGAGAAAGCTTAGAGAGATAAGAAAAGACCAGTTTACAGAGTTCAAAAAACAAACAAACAGGATTTCTTGTAAATCCTGAAAATAATAGGGAATCAATAAGGAGTTTAATTCAGTCCTTTTTTTCCTGATTATATGCAAACAAATGATTTCAGCATTCATATTTTTTTTTTTAATTTTGAGTTCTAAATTCTTTTCCTTCTTCCTTTTCCTCCTCTTTTCTGAGAAGGCAAGCAATTTGATACAAGTTATATATATATATATCTATATATATATATATAGATATATATATATATAGATATATATATATAGATATAGATATAGATCTAGATAGATAGAGAGAGAGAAACATATAGATATAGATATGTATATATACACACACATAGTCATGAAAATCAGTTCATGATTAGAGCTGTGCTTTAGGAAGATTAATTTGATTACTGAATAGATAATTAATTAGAGGAGAGATATTGGAGGTAGGCTGACCCTCCAGAAGGCTATTGGAACATTCCAAGTGTAAAGTGAAATGGACCTATAACAGGATGGTAGCATTCTGAGAGGAAAGAAGAGGCTTTTATATAAGAGTGGTTGCTAAAGTAAAAATGATATACTTGGCAACAGAATGGATATGGCAATAGACAGAGTGAGGATTCAGGATAACACTTAGTTGATGAACCTAGATGACTGGGAGCAGGTGATGGCTTCAAGAATAATAGAGAAGTTGGGAAACAGATAAGCTTGGGAAGGAAAGATAAAGAGCTCAGTTTTGGACATTCTGAGTTTAAGATGTGTGATGTATAAGGTATATTCAGCTTATAGATGTCCAACAGGCAATTGGAGACAAACAACTGCAGGTCTGTAGAGAAGAGGGAATGGAGGAGATAGTACAGCAGCAAGTCTAAGGAATGTAAAAAATAAATGATATCAATAAAAGTCAGTTCAAAAAAGGAAGTGAGAGCAGAATGGAGAAACTGTATATAAATGTCTTTTTCAAGAAGTTTAGCAGAAAAGGAGAGCAGAGATAGCTATCGGTTAAAGAGATAGTAGAGATAGCTCATGAGGGTTTGCTTTATTGCTGCTATTATTAGTAATAGGTCTATTATTTTATTGGTATTAAAAACTCCTGCTTTGGAAATTCCCTCCAGCAGTAGAGATCAGCAACCTGCTCACAGGCATACCATTATTATGTATTAACAGTGGAACATAAAGCCAGGTCTTACTGCCTCCGAAGCTAATGGTCTCTCCACTACAACATGCTATTACTCTATTAATTATTTAATTATTATTCAGATGATATACTTGTATCTTGCACATAGTAAACACTTAATAAATTGTTATTGATTGATACCTTGATTCAATTAAAGGAAAGTTTGTTTTCATAGACATGAAATAGCTAAAATTCCACATGATTTGTATGAAATGATAATGTGAGAAAATATGTTCTTAGAATAAAATTTAAGGGATGGCCTTACTTCATGATATTGTACATGACACTGTAGTAGGTACTGAGACAGAAAAAAAAAAATATTAAGGTATGGTTCCTTTCCTCAAAGAGTTTTAAATGGCGTGAAATATTAAAACAAAACAAAACAACAACAATAAAAACTATAGTTACAACAGGAGAGTTCAAGTTCATTGCTCTCCAGTAGTTTTCTTGGCATTTACCATTTCCTTCTCCAGCTAATTTTATAAGTGAAGAAAATGAGGTAAACAGGATAAGTAACTGCCCAGGATCACTCAGCTATTAAGTGTCTGAGGACAGATTTGAACTAGTCTTTCTGACTTCATAACTGTATAGCTGCCCTAACTCATTGCTCATTTAAGTAGGACAAAATAGCCGGTAAGAGACAAAGATCCTTTTTCTTTAGGCTAGAAATGGAGGAGGGGGAAATTCATTTAAACTGTCAGTTGTATAATAAAGCCTATCTGTGTATGTATTTGTGTGTTTTGAAATTTTACTCTCTTTCTTAAATTACATATCTGACCCTGAATTATTGGCATTTATTCTCTGTAGTTGCTTTTCACTGTCTTTTAATATCTGTATTAAATGCATCCTAGAAAACTTGATTACAGTGCTTTAAAAATAGATGCTTTAGTTTAGTTTAGTTTTGTTTTGTTTTCCCTTTTAACTTACTGGGAATCTTGCAAAAAAAATTTCACAAATAGGGTACAAGAATTCTAATCTACGTTGAATGAAGATTCTGGTGAATTCACTATTAGCATTGAATTCACTATTAGCATTGGTCTTCAAGGTCACAAATAAAAATTAAAGATAATTTTACTTCTTAATAATTTTAATATTTCCTGTCTCCTAATGCCCCTGTACTAATTCCTATGCAGTAGGCACTGGTGACCAGTTTGAAAACAAAACATCTAAAAAGCATAAAGATTATGTCTTCTTTTTTTTCCTGTGTACTATAATACCCAAAAATCTATTTTAAACATAGGGCCTCAGTAACTACTTGTTGATTTGACTTGAATTTTCAGACCACAAAAGTTAAATTCAGACTGGAAATTCAGTAGGTCAGGTGCTCTTTTGATACAACAAATTATTGAATTCTAGAAAAGCAAAGAAAGACCAATGAGTTGAAAAACAGAAAAGTAGATTATTATTCCCAGGGATTATAATTTAGGGTTAGAGATGTAACGTCCAGGCTAGCCTTCTGGAGGTCCTTTGGATGGGTCTTGGTCTCAGCAGGATAGACACCATGAGAATGGTCAAGAATAGAGTTATTTACTCTGGCGCAGTCTTGATCTTTATGCAGGAGGCATGAGAGCCAGCATGAGGCTGGTCAAAGATAGAATGTCTATTTTCCAGTCCTTCTTAGCCCTTATATAGTTTATGGTAATTACACCATTACAGTATACTGAATATGTGTGAACTAGAGAACCATTAACTCATCAATTCCATTGAGTTAACACGTTGTTTTCAAGTATATTTCACCAGAGTTCCAGCTCTCTACAATTCAGTTCATTTACAATATTTGATAATTTTTGCTTTTTTGTTGAGTGTTCTCCTTGCTAGACAATAATCCCAAATTTGTGATTTTATGTTTTTTTGTTTTGTTTTGTTTTATTTTCTACTAATGTCTTAATGTTATGGCTTCAATAAACTGTATAATAAATAAGCTTTAAGGTTATTTTAATCCAAATGTTTGATACCTTCTGGGGAATGTTCAAAATTATCAACCAGAATTCCTCACTCAAAATGCAATATATCCGTAAATGATGAGCATGAAGAGTCTGCAAAATCAGTGCTAATAAAGAATTATTGATACATAGATTTAAGAAACATTTGTCAGCTACATACTACTATGTGGAGGATGGTATTCTATGACTTTAATAACACTGAAAAGTTTTTTTTTTTTAAGTATCTCTAAATAATTTAAATGATTTAAGAAAAATATTGCATTTTAAGACATTATTAACTCATTTGGGACTTAGTTTATAAATAAAACTTCCACCCATTTACAAAACCTCAAGATTTTCATAGTATTTTAAAATTTAAATAAAGACCAAAATTCAGCTGTACAGATCATATAGAATTATATATTTTTGTGTATATACATATATGGGAAGCATAAAATTTACATACAATGCTCACTTATTACTGGCATGGAGTATGGGATTTCTGTTCCAAGGTACAGTTAATTTGTTAGCATGTATAGCAGAAAAGTAGACAATATGATTGAGAAAACTTAAGAAAATTTCCTAAATGTGTAGAGGGAATTATTGATTTTAAGATCAAAGCCAAGAATACTCAGTAAATTATGGTGCCTTGGCATCTTTTAAGGAATGACAATTTGGAAAATGCAAAGAAAAATCCCCTGGTAGAATGGTTAAAATAATGGTTGTTGCTTTGTTGTACACTTAATTTAGTCCTGTCCAACTCTATGGTCCTATTTGAGATTTTCTTTGCCAGTATACTGGACTGATTAGCCATTTCCTTCTTATTTGCAGATAAAAAACTTGAGGCTGACATATTTAAGTAACTTGTGTAGGGTTACTAAAGTAGTATCTAAAGCCAAATTTGAATTTAGGAAAATAATTCTTCCTTATTCTAGGTCTGACACTCTATATACATAGCTCTCTTCCCCCTATCTCCTACCCCTTCAAAAATTAGACTTTGAGTTAAAGATTGTGGCTTAATGGTCCTAAGTCAGCAATCTAATAGAATGTGACCCTGTGATTATATCTTGCTTTTCCTGTTTCCTCATCTTTAAAAAAAAAAAGGGGGGGGGATTGCTGTCATGAGAAAAGTGCTTTATTAGTTAAAAAAAGTTACAAAAATGTGAACTAATATTGAGTTATTATATAATTTCATTTTACAATCTAATACCCAGAATGAATTAACACTTTTATTTCTAATTTATCATATATATATATATATATATATATATATATATATAGACTCATTGTTTATAAATGGTTATTTTCATACTTTCTATATGGAAATATGGATTGTCTTTTGTTTTTCTTTGTATATCCAGTACAATTGATCTTTTTTAAAATTGGTCTCCTTTTTTAGTAGATATTTAAAAAAAAAATTTATCTATTAGTGCAATCATAAGGTGTGAATGCATGATATTGGGACACAAAATATCTATAATGTTACCATGATGGATATGAAACGAAGAACAATATTTCTAGAGTAAAAGGGCACCCAATCTGAAATGAGAGATACCATAATGTAACTGGGAGAAGAGCCTTAAATTGAAGTCCAAGCTCCTAGTTTGGAATCTCATATTTCCTATTTGCTAGGGATATGAATGAGTGAATGAATGAAAATAAATTAACTAATCATTATGTACTACAATCTGGCAATAGAAACAGAAGTAAGTAGGACAGCTCCTACCTTCAAGAAGTTTACATTCTAATGAAGATAGACAATACTTAAAAGTGAGATAGGGATAAGTATGGATTAATTGTGAGGGAAAATAGTTATTTCTCTCATATTAATAACCTATTATTAATGGAAATTAAGATTTATTTTCTTTTCTACTTCCTCATTTGGAAATAAATCCCAGTAGGTTTTACAGTCAGTTTTTGAAAAGCATTACTGCTCTGGCCCAAATATTTATTCTATCTAGACCATTTTATCTGGGTCAAATTGTTACCCCACCCAGCTAGAAAATGTTATAGTCCAATGTCAGTGACTTCTCACCCATAGTGTTCTATTCTGACAGACTGGGGTCATGTGGAAGGTATATGCTTTGTCCAGATAGCCTGAGGCTAGGGATAGCCTGGGAGTAAAAACTAAGTAATCAAAGGTCCACCTCTCATTAGAAAACTCATTCTTTCATTAATTCTTAATCATTTTGAACTGATTCCTGCTGTTGGGAACACCTACTCTTCCAAGGGGATTAGGTATCAAGAGATTTCCGAGAAGGTTATTTTTATTTATTAAAAAAAAAAAATCCAAAAGATCATATTTTATTATTTGCTAGCCATAATCAACAAAATTATTAATTATCCAGAAATTATGTCTCTTGAGCCTCTAATTTACTATAACTGGGGAGTTACATGGGGATCTGTCCCTGTTAAGATAAGGAGAAACCTTATCTCTGGGTGTAGGTCTCTGGTCAAGTCAATTTCTCCATTTGTGCTCTTTCTGTGCTCCAGTTTTTTCACATGTAAAATGAGGGACTATAGCTAATGATCCTATCAGAATAGTAGCAAGAATTGCTAAACTGATTTAATTTCCAAAATTTTACAATGAAAACATATTGTTAAAATTTTAAGAAATAAATTTTAATGCTAATTAAAATATATTTGTATAAAATTAATTTCAGCAGAGAATGAATTATATTATATGTTTGCTGGGAGAGATACAAATAACCTTGTGTTTAAATCACAATAAAAACTGGGTATTTATAAAGTACCTTAACATTTGCAAAGTTTTA